>NW_028243463.1:0-64756 GCF_964263255.1 Lissotriton vulgaris | reverse complement strand
TCAGAAATGAACCTTGGAATTAAACACGCTGAGAGGACCATTAGAGCCCCTGTTGTCACTTAGCCAACCTAGGGGTCCTTTACTCTGTAAACACCATTCTGTAAATTACTCCTCTCTTGATACGCTCATTTACCATGGAGGATGTTCCAGGTTTGAGCTTTGATGAGGAAGCCATAGCCGAGGCCCTTAGAACAGCTCCTAATCTCGCTGGGGTAGGAGCTACCTCTGCTCGAGTAGCGCCAATGAAGACTGGACAACACTTACCATCTTAAAAAAAGAGTGGCTCAGGATTACTATCCATGGGGCCATGATGAATGAATACTTGAGAGCCAAAATTGCCCCTCATGGCTTAATTGTCAATATTGTACCAAGACTGTTCCTCGAAGATGGCCAATGCAAGGTAGATTGGTGCCAGGTCTCGTGGAAGTGCACTAAAGATCTGCTCTTCCTCATTACACAAACAGCCAAAAGACTGTCAGATGCACTATTGGTGAAAATCACAGCCATCGAGACGGCCATTAGAGAAACAATGAACAATACCCCATTTGCAACTAAATTGGCTGAGATTAACCAAGAGATTGCGGAGAACCAGGAATTTCTCCTTAAACAAAAAATGATTAAACTGCAGAAAGATGTAGCCAGGTTCGATAAGGAAAAGATCTACCCCTACCTTAAAGATGGGTACTCTAACAATAGAAATGGCTATTCCTCTGACGAAAGTACGGACACTGGGAGCCGGAGGGGTTCCTCCGGTAGCAACTCAAGCGGTAGCTACCCAGTCAAAAATAACCGAAACCAACGACGTGGCAATTGGAATCAAGGGTATAACAATGGACCTATGTTCTATGGGCCACCACAAAGGATGCCACCTTGGCAATACCCCTTCTACCAACAGGGACCGCCCCAAATCTACCCCATGAACCCCCCTTTTCATGATAGAGGTTGGGGCAGAGGAAGAGGGCGCAAGCGAGGGCCACAATAAGGGTGTACAATGGCAAGACCAACCAGGCACAGCATTCACGGTGGAAACCAGGAGCACGACCCGGGGAAGGAGAGTCTAATTGTGAACCTATCTGAGAGAACACTCACCCCCACCGAGATAAACATTCTTGAGAAAGGATTGGGTTGTAGTGGGAATTCCGTTCTCCTACAGAACTGTGCATAGAGACCTGGAACCTCAGTGAATTAGGATGGCCCAAAACTCACCTCAGTACCCAAAATCCCCTTACCGAGCTAGCTACAGTGTCTCATTGGTCATAACAAACTCCCAATGCTTTGACAGACCAGAACATGAACTTAGATTACCTCAGGTATCGTGGAACACATGAACACTCTTTCGTTATATAATCATTGCAAACCAGAACTTGGAGTAAATGAGGACACGTGCATATTTGAAATATTTATTTACTGTTATGTTATGTTATGTTAAATAATATTTATAAAGCGCACGTACGCCCTTGGGCTTCATGGCACTGAGGTACGGGAACATAACTGAGAACGGAGAAATAGACAGCCAAATTAGGAATAAGCATTATTTGAAGGCCTGTCTAAAAAGCCAAGTTTTAAAGTGATGTCTAAAAGTGAGAATGTCAGGGCTCTGTCTGAGGGGCAGAGGAAGCGTATTCCAAAGGCTGGCGGCTAAAAAGTCAAAGCAGCAGCCGCCTGAACGTTTTTTGTTAAAGGAAGGAACAATTAAAAGATCCTTCTTTGCAGAACGGAGATTAAGTGAGGGGGTGTACCTGAGTACCAAGCCTTCAATAAACCTAGGGCCAGTGTGTTGAAGAGCTTTGAAAACCATGCAGCCCGTCTTAAACATGACCCTCTGCGCCACCGGGAGCCAGTGTAGTTGTTCCAGGCCAGGGGTGATAGATTGCCACTTTGGCTGCTTGAGGATCAGTCTGGCCGCTTGGTTTTGAACTAGTTGTAGTCTCTTAAGTTGGCCAAGCGGAAGTCCCAGGTAGATGCTATTAGAGAAGTCCAATCTGGACATAACCAAAGCAATGACCACCTGGATCAGGGCTGAGTGGGTAAGGAATTGGGAAATCTTTTTTATTTTCCGGAGCTGAAAGAAAGCCCCGGAGACAACAGCACCAATTTGACCCTTGAGAGAGAGGTCGGCGCTGATTATGACTCCCAAGCTTTTCACAGATGAAGATTTGCACGGGGGCTGGCCCATGATGCTAGGCCAGAAATGGGGACCCCAACTTAGCTCACTTTTCCCAGGCAAGATCAGTTCAGTCTTGCCTGGGTTAAGTTTGAGGTGGTTGAGGTTCATCCATCTATGGATATGATCTATAGCATTGTGGAATTCAGTAACTAAATCTGGTGTATTGAGGGGGAATATAAGTTGTAGGTCATCAGCATAATTAAAAATGGAGACCTGATAATTCTTTAGTGAGTAAAGCAGAGGACGAAGATAAAGATTAAATAAGAGAGGTGACAGTGAGGACCCCTGTGGGACCCCACAAAATGAAAACAATTTAGGAGCAGAAAACGGACCAAGTGTGACAGATTGTGATCGGTCAGAGACAAAGGAGGTGATCCAATTCAGGGCCGAGCCCCTGAGGCCGGCCTGCTCGACACGGCTGACCAGGATGGAATAGTCAACCGTGTCGAATGCGGCCGACAGATCGAGGAGTATCAGCGCCTGATGGATGCCTTTGTCAGTGTTCGAACGGAGCTTGTTCTGGACAGCCACGATGACGGCCTCCGTCGAGTGGCCGGGTCGGAATCCCGCCTGGTTGGGCTCCAGATACTGAGTTGTCTTGATGAAATTAGACAAACAGTTTGTTACATGGGCTTCCAGTACTTTTGAGAAATAGGGGAGTAGGGATATAGGTCTGTAGTTGGAAGGGATGAGAGGGTCAGTGCCTGGTTTCTTGAGAAGTGGAACAACAGAAGCATGTTTGAAGTTTTTTGGCACAGTGCCACTGGAAAGCGAGTTATTTAACAGGGTAATTATCCCCTGCGGGAGGGACAGACCGATATCTCTGAGAATGAGTGGAGGGCAAGGGTCGGATGGAGAGCCAGATTTGACCCGGGCTAAAAGAGTAGTCAGTGTTTCTAAGGTAATAGGAGTAAATGAGTACAGTAGCAACGGGTTAGAAGAGATATCACTTAAAGGGGTGGGTGGGGGGCAGGCCAGGATACTCTTTTTGATGGTGTCAATTATTTCCAAAAATAAGCTGGTAAGAGAATTGCACAGCTCTTGGGTGGGGATAACAGAGGGAGTTGTTCGGTCACAGCTGCTGAGTTCATGCACTATCCTAAATATTTCTTTAGATTTGTTGTGTGAGTTAAGGATAATTCCCGAAAAATACTCAGTTTTTTGTTTGAGAATGGCTTTCTGGTAATTTTTACGGGCTGCACAGTAGGCCACTTTATTTGGAGTAGAATAGCGAGCTCTCCATTTCCTCTCCAACTGGCGGACCTCCAGTTTCTGAGAGTTAAGTTGGGAGGTAAACCATTTGTGGGCATTATTGGGGCGAGAATGAGAAACTTTAACCCAAGGAGCATGGGTGTCTGCCGCGTTCACAAGCCAGTCCGAAAGGGATTTCTCCATCAAATCCAAATCTTGTGATAAGGAGGGTTGCGTCGCGGTCAGGGTGTCAATTAATGCTGGCATGTCGATGCCCTTCCATTTACTAATGCAGGGTTCTCAAACGCAGTATCTTGTACAATACTAGCAAACATATTATAAGCAACAAAGTTATCAGCATAGTTATTAGTCCATAAAAAGTGAATGGTGACAGCATACTAAGATGCTGAAATGAATAGGAATTAACAACACCTAATTCTCACCCTCCCTATTTAGCATAGTATTTTATATCTATGAAGGTCTCATTTGGGTTTTAGCAGGGCGGGCCCATACCTCAAAATCTCAGTGGCAGAGGATCACATCATCCTCCACCAGCTCTCTGCATGCGAAGCACCATCAAGTGTGTTACGTGTGTGTTCAGCACAACAATATAAAACCCGCTTAGAGCCAGATTTTGGCAGCAGCATGTGTGTTATGTCTATGGTAGTGCGAAGATCAGACCTCACAACAACATCGTGTCGAGTGATTCTTGGTGTCAGGGTTGTGCTCCGCAGGATTCGATTGATGCAATATGGGTTCCACCTCCAGATCGCACCAACACCCCTAGTATATCACAGGGTGTTCGAGTGATCAGGTAAGGGAAAATGTGTACAAAAATAACAAACAGGAGGGGAAGGTAGGGAACAGCTGGGAAGGGATAGCTGAAACGAGAGAACACACAGAATTACACTTCATTCAATAACCCTACTCTCATTTCATTCTCGCTATCCTATCTGATATATATTCACCTGTACCCTTTGTAGTCACCACTCTTCTCATTTCTTTAGCACCAAGTAATATCAAGTGTTTTCAACTCCCTATACAAACAAATACACAAGTTAGGGTAATAGGAATATCTCATTTGGCTGATGTACAATATTAACCACTCTATTCAGAACATACCCTCCTGATTTGTTGTAAGTATGTGTAGTGTTTCCCCGTTAAAGATATCCACCTGGAAATAAGTCTTTCTCCATTGGACAAAACAAGTTTCCCATGAACGATTCGTTCCGATTAAAGCAAAAGTTTCACCACAGTGTATGTTCCACAAAAGAAATGTTTTCTTGCACGGTATAATGTAGCTTCCCACCACTATTATCCGCGCTATCCTGTGTTCACTGTTTTATTTCACATCAAATGATATCCAGCCTCCTGACACGGTAGAATGTAGGGAGGTACCCCACTACCCTCCGCTCAGGCAAGGGCTAAGGTTTCCTTTCTTTCCGTTGAGGCTACAAAGTATTTCTCTATCGTTTTACAAAACAATAACTAGGATCCTGGTAGGGCTCAAATACCGCTTTGAAGCCACCACTTTCTTCAGGCTGAATCAAAACAAGAAAGATAGTCAAACATTCGGAAGCACGATAGTACAGATGCTTCTCTGTTCTATGAATTATATGTTCGCGTAACAATGCGCTTGTCGGGACCTTCAGAGCATGAAGAAATAAAGTTCTTACACAACGAGCCCGCGGCTACTTTAATCCTACCGCTCTGAAAAGCATAAACGCCGACCTTCGGCTAGACACGCATTGTTGTTCTCAGGATCCCGCCCGTGTTTGATTACTCACGCGGCAGCTTCCATGCGTCCTGAAGAAACACTGACCCGGTTTCTTCCACCAAGACAAGACGGTCGCACAGGAGCCAGCGACCTTTCCCTTCCGAGAAACACGAACCAGAATACAAATTACACACACTGTTCCCAAGCCACGCCCCCTCATATATACTCCCAAAACCAGCAAAGAATTCTGGGAGTTGTAGTCTGGTGATTTAGGCAGGTGCAACATAGTTATCAAATCCTGACAGTATGTCCCCGTCCCTAGCGCCTCCTAGGACCAGGTTTATTCGGGCATCGAACATGAAAAGATCTCACCGCTCTGGGGGCATGCACATTGGACCAGGGTTCCCAGGAATCATCCTTTGCCGAATATCCCTTCCAAGACACCAGGTACCAGAGCACTCCTCTACGCAACTTGGAATCACGAATACTCCTGACCACATATTCCACCTCTCCATCACTGATCACCGGAGGCGGCACCGCCCTTCTAGAGGACAATGCAGGTTTCAACAATTGTACATGAAACACGGGGTGTATTCGCAGAGATCCGGGCAACTTCCGTTTGTAGGCAACAGGATTGATTTTCTTAACAATAGAATAGGGACCAATGAATCGAGGGTGGAAAATGCTACGCAGTTTGAAATGGATGTTTTTTGTTGACAGCCACACTCTATCACCCACCAGATATTGATGACCCTCCACTCGATGCCTGTCCTCCCATTTCTTGTATGCCTCTTTGGCCTTCACCAAATGTGCCTGCACACCCTTATGCACCCTTCTCAGTAAGTTCACTTGCTCTCTCACAGCAGGCTGATTCTGAACCTCATCTGGGATGTCCACTGGCAAGGTGAGGTTCCGTGACAATTGTAAGTGGTGTTTTTGACTCGCCCGAATATGGTCGAGTCTGGTATCTATGAACCGCAGATGACGAGTTTAGTGGGTGTACGCGTTTTCGCTGTGCTAGCCTAAACCGTTCGTTTGTTTCGTGGGTTTCTTCATCTGAACCCACGGGTTCCATTTTAGATACGGCATCCATTTTGTTTCTTGCCCTCAAGTAGCCAGCGAACGGACACTGTCCGCTTCGTGACCCTGGGATTCCCAAACTCTTGCGGAAGACACGTGTTCCTTTGAGGGTGTCTTTATGATGAGGGGGATGACACTGTAAGGCAGATGGCCCCGCTCGAGGCTCATCTTGCCGTGCCGGTCTATTGTCTCAGTTGTGCATTCATTAGGCACGTCTCCTTTGATCCCTGCAATCGTGTTTCCTGATACCCCACCCTTTTACACTCTCTTCGATCTGTTCGCTATCTTCGTCTTCCTCTGCACCTGTTTCTGACTCTTCTTTGATTCATTTACAGCCGAACTGAATGCACTAATGGTGGGAAGATGTACTTTTACAGTTGGGAACCAACAAATGCTACTGTAATTATATTTCGGGCCCTGAATACATGAAAGCGACCCCCTATGAAATTTACTGTGGGAACCGGGTTGTAACCTTTTGTTTGCCATGTTATCTTATGATGAAAAACTGTATAAAAGGAGCGATCCACAGATACAATTCGAAGCAGTCTCCATGAACCTACATGCTATGTACTTCTTGTGACTTCTGTGTTCCCTGCAGTAAATAAACCTTGAATCTTTGACGCCGAAGGAAGTGTCCCGTGTCTCTGTCATTTGTACGCCGGAACAGGTAACCCACGAAGGTTTCAGGTGTTGTCCCTGGCACCGCTGGGTCTTAGAAAAACCCAGTCCTTCAGTTGGCGCCCAACGTAGGGCTGCATCAGCGGTACCGGTCCAAAGCCTGAGGATCGTGAGGAACTTCGTGTGAAATCTCCGAGGGAAGGTGCACCCCGCTTCATCGATCCTGTTGTCGAAACAAGTGGCCTGAAGACTTTTCCCGCGAAGATCCCCGCCTCCTGACGGCTGCGACGGACTGCTGCCCTGACTGTAGACCTGTTTTGGCGCCTGGCGTAGACCTTAGTACAGCGAGACGATTGACGGGCCTTCCTGGTGACGCCATTGTTCTTTGAGTTAAGTATTTGTGGGTCGCTCCCAAAATCCTTAGTTGTTGTGGGTGCTTAGTTGTTGCATGGTTCCATTGCATTTGTGGTTCTTTGTATTTTGTTCTTAGTTGTTCTATTTGACGTCTGCAGTCGCCAAAAACCGAGGGTTTTTGCACTTTTGCGGGGACATTGTAATCCAATAACCCTTGACGTTTGTGAAACTCGGTTAGTGTGCACGATGCCTGGCCGTAGTACTTTGTTCAGTTGCTTTAGAGGTTGTGGTGCGGATTCCCGATTGGAGGACTCATGTCCGATACCTCCGGTTGGAACTCCAATTTATGAATTATACAGTCGCCATGGTGTGGGTCCTATCACATTCAATGATTGCTGGGTCCGTTATACCAAAGATGACGGTGTCCTTAGTTGGCCACCTCATGGTTGTTTTGAGACCCCGATTTTAGATAATCTTGAAGCTAAATTGTTCCAAAGGAAAGCAAGGCCATGTTTGATTCCTTTCGGTTATGGCGTAAAGAAGCCAAGCAGAAAGAAATCAAACAGCTTAAACGTAATAAGAGAGAAGGTATCGTTACAACGATGAGAAATGCAGAGCAGTTTCAGCGTGACAAAGAAGAGAAGGAAAAGGAAATTTTTGATAGACTGCAACGTATGACAGTGGATAAATGTTATCCCGCTTTACCGACGGGTACGGATAAGAAGGGAGAAGAAGCAGTAAAGGATCCTTTGTTGTCCTATCTACTGAAGTCGCCACCTCCATATGCACAGGATACCACGGTCCCTGTGGTTCCTCCTGTTCCTCAACCTGCTGTTCCGGTGGCTGTTAATCAGCCTGCCGCTGGTCCTGTTCCTGCAAATCCTTTTGTCCCTATTCCTCTACCTGCTACTGTCTCTACTGCTCCATCGTCTATACCTTCTCAAGCTACTGTTCCCGCTACTTCCACTCTTGTGGCTACTCCTACTGCTCCTGCTCCTCCTGTTTTTGGTCCTCCTGTTGTTACTCCTTTACTTCTCTCCTCTTCCCCGTCTGTTCGGCGACGTATTCCTAATATTGTTGCCAACTTTTATTCTCCTCTTGGACCGATTCTTGGGTCTGCTGATTCTGATGCTCCCCAAAGACGAAGTCAGCTTCCTGGTGGTAGGGAACGTGATACGCTATTTAAAATGGCGAAAAATTGGATTAGATATCCTCTTAACAATCCTCCACGTGTAGTTGTTGACACTTTCTCTCAATTCAATGAACCAACACAGAGATTCGTGTTTGAAGAAATGTGCAAACTCTTACGCGATGAGATATCAGTTGACGCGGCAGATGATGTACTGGCCACTTTAACTGAACTTCAGCTTCAGTTTTCGAGTGGTATGATTGTGGGTAGCAATGTTCGACGTGCTGTCGAGCATCTATTATCTTTTCGTCCCACTGTGATACCCCGCGCATTGTTTAAAGATGAAACTGAGGAGTGGATGGCAACGCCTGGTCAGTATCCCATGCGAGAAGTTCCACCAGTGTGGATGCCAGGTAATCCTGCTGCTAATCCTGCTATCTTGCCACACTTCCAGAGAGTATGGATACACCTTCCATGGAAACGATCGGAAGTTTTGCAGGTTAAGCAGACTTTGCCTGACCCTCGCAAAAATCCTGCAGGGTACTATAAAGAATTGTCTCAGTTAGTGCATGCTACGATAATGAATCTTGCCGACATCGATATGTTGTTCGGCAATGTCGTACCGCAACCGGTATGGGCGAAAATACGTCACGAAGATCATGCAGCTGAATTAGGTGGCGATTGGGCTGTGCTTACAGCGGCTGACGTACGACAAGTTGGTGGGGCTAAGCCTGAACCGCTCATTACTGATCTTCCCCAAAGAATAATTACCCTTATGAAGACACTTATGCCAGCAATGAAAGTTAACTGGGATAAACTGTCTGCTTGCAAGCAAAAGAAGGATGAAAGTGTCTCCGATTTCTTTACGAGATTTGAGGAGGCATTCATCGATCATAGTGGTCAAGATATGAGCACAGAGGGAGGTCAGAGATTGTTTGTGGATAAATTTGTATCAAATTTATTGCCTGAACTTAGCAACAAATTGAAAAATTCAGAAAGTGCGTGGGCTGTCTCGACTTCTGCCCAGATACTGGCTACGGCTCAATATTATGAAAATAGAGAGAAAGAGGAAAAAGATCGTGCAGATAAAAAAACGAAGGAGCTCAAAACGAAAGTTTTGTTGCAACAAGCATATCCTCCGCGCTCGAATCAAAATGATTCTCAGCAGCGGAATAGATCGCAATCGCAGCCCGCTAGGTCGCAGTCGCGGAATGATTCCTCTTCGCAGAGATCTATGCTCGGGTACAACCAGTGTGCCTATTGTAGAGGTGAGGGTCATTTGAAATTTGATTGTCCGGTTTTGCGCGATCGAAATAGTGGCAATTCATCTAGAGGAGGCCGCAGTGGTCCTCAACAGGCTTCACGAGGTAGAGGTCGTGGTGTTACTCAGAATCAAAATGAACGTTCTAATAATTCCTCTGATTCTAATAATTGTTTTGATCAGCGTGGATCATCATCAGGTAGATCCGCACAGTACAATGTGGACGATTATTATGTCGATCAGGGTACTGACGACGGTAATTACTAGGACAGCCATAGACAAGGAGAGGGAGTAGTATCAGTTCCGGTTGATCAGAGAGGGCCTTACGTCACAGTTGCCACATCGGGCGTAGTTGAGCCTTTTCTGTTGGACACTGGTGCAGCGAAAAGTTCCATCATGCATTCGAAACTCCCTGGCGCACCTTTGTCTGGTTTAACAAATGTTTCCGTTGGATTCTCTGGTGCCCCTGTTAGCAATCCGGTTTCTCGCCCTTTGCCCCTTACAATTGGGCCTCGTGAGCTGAAAGCTCCTTTGATTTTGACCACTGGTTGTGGTGAGAATCTTTTGGGCCTGGATTTGTTGAAACGTCTGTATGCGACTTTGTATTGTTCTCCTGCGGGAGTGAAGCTTACATTGGGTGAGAGAGTAATCTCTCCTATGTACTTGTCCATCGATAAGCTCCCACCGGAATTGAGTTCTCTTCCTGCATCTTTGTGGGCAACAGGTCCCAATGACGTGGGCCTGCTTGACATCTCCCCTTATGTTGTCCAATTGAAATTGAATGTGCGATTACCACGTATTCCCCAGTATCATATCTCCCTTGATGGTGAGCGAGCGTTGTTAGCGATCATTTATGATTTGATCGAGAAAGATGTTATCGAGGAGACTCGGGGAAACGTGTGTAATAGCCCTGTGCTACCCATTTTGAAACGCACTGATCCATCTAAGCCTCCTGTTTATCGTTTTGTCATTGATTTACGGGAGGTGAACAAAATTGTGGTTCCTCAGTTCCCTGTGGTGCCTGACATTACGGCTTTACTGACTCTGATTCCAGCATCTGCGTCCTGGTTCTCAGTAATCGACCTGAAGAATGCTTTCTTTAGCATTCCGATTGCTGAGGAAAGCAGGGACCTTTTCGGTTTCTCTTTAGGTGGCCGCAGCTTTAGGTTTAAACGTGCTCCTCAGGGCTATTGTGAGAGTCCATCGATATATAGCCAAGCCCTGAAGAGTCAACTTGATGCGTTTGTGTTACCGGCTGGTGCGGCCTTGATCCAATATGTCGATGACTTATTGGTGACTGCGGACACACGAGACATTTGCAGAACTGCTATGGTGTCATTGTTGCAACATCTCTGTGACTTACATCACAAGGTGTCACCTTCTAAACTGCAATATTGTTGCCAAGAAGTAACCTATCTAGGGCACTTATTGTCAAAGGAGGGAAGAAGGTTGACCCCAGAGAGAATTGCAGCGATCGCTCGAATGACGGTGCCAACAACTCAGAGAGATGTGCGTGCCTTTCTAGGTATCACGTCATACTGCAGGCAATGGATTCCGAATTTTTCATTGCTAGCTAAACCATTGGTAGCCCTCACGTGCAAGGATGTTCCAACTCCTTTGCCATGGACGGACGAGTGTCAGAAAAGTTTTTCTGAACTGCGTGATGCGTTGTGTTCGGCCCCTGTGTTAGGTACTCCTGACTACAGTAAGCCGTTCACACTATACGTTCACGAGAGGGAAGGTTGTGCGTTGAGTGTTTTGACGCAACAATTTGGCGGTAAGCAACGTCCATGTGCATATTTTTCCTCGACCTTGGACCCAGTAGCTAGAGCATTGCCGAGTTGTTTAAGAGCAACAGCGGCAGCTGCGGTGTCCATCCGACAATCTGCAGGATTGGTCATGGATAATATGCTTACGGTGATGGTTCCGCATGCAGTTGACACTCTTTTGAATCGTACGAAAACCCAACACTTGACGAGCGCAAGGTTGTCTGGTTATGAGTTGACGCTTTTGGCAAGCCACATTCAAATAAAGCGATGCAATGTCCTTAACCCGGCGACTTTGTTGCCAACCAATATGGAATCAGACGAGGTACCACCACACGATTGTTATTTGTGAACTGAGGAAGAAACGAAGGGTCGTGTTGACCTAAAAAACACTCCATTGGAAGAACCCGATGGTACTTTGTATGTGGATGGTTCATGTTTTAAGTTGCCGAATGGTGATGTGACGACTGCGTATGCTGTGGTAACGTTGAGTACGGTTGTGGAAACTGCAAGACTGAATCAGAACTCTGCAAAGGCGGCAGAGCTAATTGCCTTAACCAGAGCGTGTGTTTTGTCGAAAGGAAAGAGGGTGAATGTGTTTACCGACAGCCAGTATGCTTTTGGCGTCGCACATAGTTTTGGACGATTGTGGAGAGAGAGAGGTTTTATGACGTTGCATGGTACGAAGATTCAGCATGGACAGCTTGTGAATGATCTTTTAGACGCACTCACATTGCATAAGCAGGTGGCGATTATTAAATGTAGTGCGCACCGTAAGGTGACGGATGATGTTGGTTGTGGCAATGCGTTTGTGGATGAGATTGCTAAGGAGACTGCGAGAAACCTTACAACTAGAATGTATGTGACGAGTTCGGTAAGGTGGCCTGCAGAAACTGGTATGTGTGAAGACACTATTGAAAGTGTGAAAGTGAGTCAGAATGAGGCCACCGAGATTGAAAAGACCAAGTGGAAGGAGAGTACGGGAAAGTTGGATGCGAATGGCTGTTGGATTGATTTGTCGGAGAATAAAAGGTGGATGTTGCCGGATGCATATGTGCTAGCTGTTGTGACCATGGCACACGGTTTGTCACATATTAGTGCAAAAGGTATTTGCAAGTTGTTGTCCCCCGTATGGAAGAATGACGGTATCTCTAAGAGATTGGTCAAGAATTGCATGATATGTATGATGTACAATCCTGGCAAGGGAACTCCTACACCCCCAGGCCACTTTGCTCCTCCTTCATGTCCCTTTGAGGTAATTCAGCTGGACTTCATCCATATGGAGCGATGCAATAACCTAAAATACGTTTTAGTTGTGGTTTGCGCATTCTCCCGATGGATCGAAGCTTACCCTCTCAAAGAC
This sequence comes from Lissotriton vulgaris, assembly GCF_964263255.1. Taxonomy (NCBI): domain Eukaryota; kingdom Metazoa; phylum Chordata; class Amphibia; order Caudata; family Salamandridae; genus Lissotriton; species Lissotriton vulgaris. Next base: position 52,110 of record NW_028243463.1, on the reverse strand, counting down.
AATACTGCCCTGTCTACAGCGAAAGTCCTACTGAAGGAATACTTTCCTCGGTATGGAATGCCACGGATTGTATGGTCTGATAACGGAAGTGAGTTTGTGGGGAGTGTGATGAAGAGTGTGTGTAAGGGCCTTGGAATTACACAAAAATTCCATAGCGCCAACCATCCCCAGTCAGCAGGTTTGGTTGAGGGGTACAATGGTACTCTCAAACTAAAACTCGCAAAGATTCAGGCTACGACTGGTCTCTCGTGGCCTGACGCTTTGCCCCTGGCTCTTCTGTCAACTAGGGCGACTGTACACTCTCGAGTAGGGCTCAGCCCATATGAGATTGTGTTCGGCCGTCCTGCAAATATTTGGGGGGTTCCTAGACCCAGTGCATTCACCAATCTTGAATATCCAATGCTGATTGATTACCTTCATGATCTGACTGCTAAACTGAGGTTAATTCATCAACAGGTCTTTGAAGCACTGCCGGCGCAGACGGAGGGTCCAGGCCACCAGCTCCAACCTGGAGACTGGGTGGTTACGAGGAATTTTGTCCGAAAGCGAAACCTTGAGCCAAGGTTCATTGGACCCTTCCAAGTGCTCCTCGCCATGAGAACTGCTGTTCGTTTGGAGGGCCGCAAGCATTGGGTGCATGCCACCCACACCAAAAAGGTACCAATACCTTTACCAGCGGTCTCGTGGGTGAGGACTGGCATCGCCGCATCTGAAACCGAAGCTTTGCCGAACTTTGTGCCGTTCAGTGACGCTCAGCCTGTGGGAGATACTTCAGTGCAGCCAGATAATACTATTGAACCTTTGTCATTGGAGATTTCAAGATCTGAACTATTATCTGACCGACAGGACTCTGTTTCATCATCCGACCAATTGTTTGAAGAGCAGACTTGTCCTGGAAGAAGCAGATATTTTCTTCGTTCCAATACTAGAGACTAATAAAAATTATTTTTGCTTTTTCCTTTTGAAATTCACGTTACCCCATTATCACTCTGAACATTTTTGAACAATTGTGGTTTTTATTTGAATTCTGAGTTCTTTTCCGTATATGTGTGTTTGTTTCCACAGCTAGGAGATTTTGTATATATTGTTTGATCAAAAGACCCTTACATCCGGGTTGACCGTAGGGCCGTGCGGGTACTTCCTTCTGTTTAGTAGGTCCTGACACTAGGTCGGAGACCGTCGATTTCTAGGAACTCCTGGGGATTGACCATTGCTACACAGAACGAAGTGCGTCAAGAACGTTGCGGACGGTTTTAGAGGATGGCTTTCTCGAAGCTGTCGGAAGTGGAAAAGACTCAAGCGCAAAGATTCGAATTGCATAGGATTGTACGTACTAAATGCTTTATGTTGCAGGTGTTCCTACTGTTCCTAACTGTTTCCTCGTTACTGGTGGGTGGAGTATACTATGTGATACAATCATTATTGCCTTCTGCTTCACCTACCCCTTCCTCTGAACCAAAACCTACTTCCACTGTTTCTCCTCATTCCTTTCACATCTTACCCCAACACGAGCAGGTTAGACGTGCGGAATTCATGAACAATTCCTTCGTTCAGCTCCTTCATCAACATCAGTTGGTGATGAACACTACCAATTGTTGGGTGTGTGGGTTAATGCCACATACCACTGATAGGGGAATTCCGTACTTGGTTCTTCCTTATAGTTCCCAGGGTTCAGCTCGAGCATTCCAAACAATGTTTCGCAGCGCACTAGATTCTTACCCCCATCGAGAGCCACGCACTGCAGATCATGGTCCTGGCCCGTACCACAAGCCTTTGGCAAGAGCGATTGCCGATCTAGATAGGGATATCTTCGACGCATCGCTTATCCCAGAGGAAGAGGTGCGAGCATATAGAGATCTGAGTGAGGCTGAGTATAGTATGTCAGTGGGTGATCGGCAGCTTAAAAGCTCGTCTCCGATCTGGATCGTACCCCATCTCGGTAATTTCTGTCTGAAAGGCCTAGGCCGAAGCCCGCGAGCTCAGCTTGGGAGGAGTGCCTGTACCGAAACGTATGTTCTGCCGTCAGCCTCTTCCCCTGTTCTTCTGACTGCCAAGGGTACTTACTTTGTTTGTTACGACCGCGCATATACATGGCTGCCTCGTGACTTCTCAGGCACATGTTATATTGCGAATCTGTTGCCACCGACCTTTACTGTTGGGTCGGATTATCACAAGACCAGAGTTGTGAGAGGCGTAATTAGCGAAGAGGACACTGCCGGTCAAGAAGCAGGAGACTTCTTTAAGGGTTTCTTGCCGTTTTGGGGACCTATGATTAATAGTAGGAACCTGAGACAGTTGACTCGAGTGGTGGAATCGACCGCTAATATCACTGCGAGCGCCCTTGGCAACATCACAGCAGAGCTTCAGGCTGACAGGCTTATGACGTTACAAAATCGCATGGTTTTAGACGTTGTCCTTGCAGATAGAGGTGGAGTATGTAAGGTGATCCATTCGAGTTGCTGCATTTTCATTCCTGACAACGCTCCAACTGTCTATCAAGCCATCTCGAAGTTGCATAAGATCTCTGAGTCCATACACGTGGACGTAGGGGATTGGACGCTACTAGGGTGGTTTTGGGGCCTGATGTCGACGTGGGGTTGGAAGATTCTGATGATTATTGGGGTTGTTGTAGCATTTCTGTTCACGTGTTGTCTTTGTGTGCAGTGTGGTCCCGCCTTATGTGGCCTCTGTGCTACAACGTGTATAAGACGGCCACCTGTTACCAAGGAAGCACTGATGGATAGAATAATGTTGCAGCAACATCTGGATGGTCTGATGAATATCGAGATCGATTTTGATTCCGACTAGTGCTTGCCTACATGAGGGCAAAAGGAGCGTCTGAGGTTCCTTGACAATTGTAAGTGGTGTTTTTGACTCGCCCGAATATGGTCGAGTCTGGTATCTATGAACCGCAGATGACGAGTTTAGTGGGTGTATGCGTTTTCGCTGTGCTAGCCTAAACCGTTCGTTTGTTTCGTGGGTTTCTTCATCTGAACCCACGGGTTCCATTTTAGATACGGCACCCATTTTGTTTCTTGCCCTCAAGTAGCCAGCGAACGGACACTGTCCGCTTCGTGACCCTGGGATTCCCAAACTCTTGCGGAAGACACGTGTTCCTTTGAGGGTGTCTTTATGATGAGGGGGATGACACTGTAAGGCAGATGGCCCCGCTCGAGGCTCATCTTGCCGTGCCGGTCTATTGTCTCAGTTGTGCATTCATTAGGCACGTCTCCTTTGATCCCTGCAATCGTGTTTCCTGATACCCCACCCTTTTACACTCTCTTCGATCTGTTCGCTATCTTCGTCTTCCTCTGCACCTGTTTCTGACTCTTCTTTGATTCATTTACAGCCGAACGGAATGCACTAATGGTGGGAAGATGTACTTTTACAGTTGGGAACCAACAAATGCTACTGTAATTATGTTTCGGGCCCTGAATACATGAAAGCGACCCCCTATGAAATTTACTGTGGGAACCGGGTTGTAACCTTTTGTTTGCCATGTTATCTTATGACGAAAAACTGTATAAAAGGAGCGATCCACAGATACAATTCGAAGCAGTCTCCATGAACCTACATGCTATGTACTTCTTGTGACTTCTGTGTTCCCTGCAGTAAATAAACCTTGAATCTTTGACGCCGAAGGAAGTGTCCCGTGTCTCTGTCATTTGTACGCCGGAACAGGTAACCCACAAAGGTTTCAGGTGTTGTCCCTGGCACCGCTGGGTCTTAGAAAAACCCAGTCCTTCAAAGGTGTGTGCATCATACCCATATGCAGCCTTAAAAGGGGACATACCAGTCGAGCTATGCCATGTGTTATTGTACGCCAGCTCCGCCATCCACAACAGTGCCACCCAGGATTCATGGGCCTCTTTGGAATAGCATCGCAGATACTTTTTCAAGGTCTGATTAAGTCTCTCAGTCTGTCCATCCGTCTGAGGATGGAAACTTGTAGATAAGGATACATCAATATTCAGTGCATGACACCACATCCGCCAAAAAACGGGCTATAAATTGTGGCCCCCTATCGCTGACAATCACTTTTGGTAGTCCATGTAATCTGATGACATGACTGGCCAACAACTGCACCGTCTGACTGGCTGTAGGTAAGTTCTTACAAGGGATGAAATGTCCCATTTTAGTAAGGCTGTCCACAACCACCAAAACAGCATTATACCCTTGGTCAATAGGAAGACCAGACACAAAATCCAAGCTAATGTTCAACCATGGACGCTTAGGAGTGGGCATCGGAATAAGCTTCCCCTGCTTCTTAGCATTCACCCCCTTTGCACGAGCACAAACATCACATTGCGCTACCCACAACGTAACGTCTTTGACCAGGGTTTACCACCAGAAATGTCTTTGGACAGTGACTACGGTTTTACGTATGCCCGGGTGACCTGCCATCGGCACTTCATGGCACCACTGAAATGCCTTTCTTTGCAACTGGACATTGGGTAAATACAAACGCTCTTGCTGAAAAGGCAATCCCTGTTTCACCCTTCTTACTGGATTACCATTTGCCCAAGCATTCCATCCCCCAGGGTATTGATGTGCTTTCACCTCATCCAGAAAGGTCTCTGCCCTCACCACACACACCACCTTAGCTGCTGGTATTATAGCTTGTTCCTCTTCTTTTTTAGGCACCACTGGTAGAGTCTGCCTGGATAACGCATCAGCTTTGCGATTCTCAGAACCAGGCCTGAATGTAACCACAAAATTATATTCCGCAAAAAAAGAGCATCCAACGCATCTGTTGTTGCGTCAAGTGCCTCGCAGAAGTCATATATTGCAGATTACGATGGTCAGTGTATACAGTGATAACATGACGTGCACCCCACAAATACTGTCTCCACTCTTGAAATGCTCTTTTTATGGATAACAATTCTTTTTCAGCTATAGTATAGTTGAGTTCAGCCGAACTCAACTTCTTTGATAAATAGGCCACAGGGTGTAGTTGTCCCGTATGTTTGTCTCTTTGGGACAACACAGCTCCTATAGCTTCATCAGAGGCATCAGCCTCCACAACAAATGGATGTTCCAGATTCGGATGTGCTAATACAGGAGCTGTGATAAATGCTGACTTCAAACTCTCAAAAGCTTCCCCTGCTTCGCTTGTCCATGCAAATGTGACTCCTTTCCTTACTAATCTAGTAATGGGTACCGCTGTTTGTGAAAACTGCACGATAAATCTACGGTAATAGTTAGCGAAGCCCAGAAAACTCTGGACTTCCCTCACATTCTTGGGAACAGGCCAATCCTGGACTGCTTGCACCTTTCGCTCTGACATCTGTCGCCCCTCAGGACTAAGCATCACTCCCAGGAATTCCACATTGTGCACCCCAAATTCACATTTGCTCAATTTGACGTAAAGACAGTGTTCCCTCAACTTCTCCAAAACCAAACACACATGCTCATTGTGTTTAGATGTTTCCAATGAGTACACCAAAATGTCGTCTATATAGACTACCACAAACAAATCAATGTACTCCTTTAAAACATCATTGATGAAAAATTGAAACGCTGCAGGGGCGTTACATAGCCCAAAAGGCATGACCAGGTACTCGTATAACCCATACCGCGTCTTGAACGCCGTCTTCCACTCATCCCCCTCACGTACCCTGACCAAGTGGTAAGCACCCCACAAGTCCAATCGGGTGTAGATTCTTGCTTCCCTCACTTGATCGATTAAAACTGTAATGAGGGGGAGAGGATATCGGTTACGTATGGTGTTTCTGTTCAAGACGCGGTAGTCCACACAAGCCCTAAGATCGCCATTTGCCTTTGCTATGAAAAATAGAGGCGAGGCGGCCGGAGATCTAGAAGGTCTAATAAACCCCAGCCTCTCATAATGATCCAAGTACTCTTTCAAGTGTGCGGTTTCAGGGACTGAAAGCGCATATACCCGACAGGTAGGGATGGTAGCCCTATCTACCAGATCGATGCGGCAATCATAATCCCGGTGTGGAGGCAACTTTTCCGCTTGTACTTCACTGAAAACATCCTGGTAAGATAAATATTCAACAGGTAATTTCACATCCTTTTCTGCAGCAGTCGCTATCATAAATGAACTAGCCAATACAGCAACATGAGAGCATACACAGGGAACGAGATGTTCTTGGCAAATATCAGACAGAAACTGAACCGTTCTGGATTTCCAGTTTATCACCGGGTTATGATAGATCAACCATGGCATACCCAAAATGATTTCATATTGAGGGGCTTCTATTATATTCAATTCTAACATCTCAGAATGTCTCCCCTCCTCCACCTCCATGGATACCCTCATCTCAGCTGTCTTCTCAGTAATGAGTCCTGACTTAATAGGCTGTCCATCCACCGCTAATACTTCCTCGGGATTTTCCCTAGGAACTCTTGGCAAATCCAAACGTGTAACCAACTCGTTATCTATAAAGTTGCCCGTGGCTCCCGAATCCAACATCACTAGAACGCTGTGCGTTTTGTTCTCGCATTCAATCAACATATTAAGAACCAAATGAGACTCCGTTTCTCCTATTACATTTGTGGACAATGATGTAAGTTTCCACAAAGGGGGTTCTTCTTCTCTCTGATGTAGTAATTCCCTTTCCTCCTGCACCTTTACGGTAGAAGAGGCCACCACTTTCCTGTTCTTATCCCAGGTATTAGCTCCCTGTTTTTTAACTGGACACTCTCTTACATAATGCCCTTTCCGACCACAATACATACACAGACCCTGAACCCTCCTACTCTCCCTTTCCTCTTTGGATAAAGGGGCCCGTATGGCACCTATTTCCATGGGTTCTGGTCCAGGGTCTGAGGCACTCACCGTCTTACGGGGAAACCTGTCATAACTATATCTCCCCTTCTCCAATCGCTTCCTGTCCCCACCTCTTTCTGACATTCTACTATCCAGTCTCAAGGCCAGGTTTATCATATCCACACAAGAGGTGGGTTGAGGGTCTATCTGAGCGATGACATCCTTAATCTCATCTCTAAGCCCTTGATAGAAGAGGGAGATACGTTTGCCTTCTGGCCACTCAGATTCCGCCACCAGCCGATTGAATGATGTTAGATAGGTGATTAATTCTCCCCTACCTTGTTTCAATTCCATCAATTCTTTATCTGCGCTAAAAGTATTAGCCCTTCTATCAAAAACCTTTTCAAATTCAGCTCTAAAGGCTGACCAATCAGAGAGGATGGCATCGTTATTTTTGACCAATGGAACTGCCCAGTTAGCTGCTTCGCCCACCAAATACGAAATGGCGAATGCCACCCTAGAATGATTACTCGGAAACGCAGCAGGTTTACAAGAGAAGTGTAGTAACACTTGAGTGAGAAACACCTGTATCTTACGGGGATCTCCCGCATACCGTTCAGGGTTAGCCAAAGGAATGGGGGGAGGCACAGTAACCTGTATCTGAGAAGGACCAGAGGAAAAAGGGTTTATTGACAGTTGTTCTACCCTATCCTTCAATGCACTGGCCTCAGCCTTGGACGCTGCCAATTCCTGCTGCACTACCACCAGTGCATGTAATACATCATCCAAGGTGGCCATATCTGCAACAACCGAATCAGGCGGAGCGTAATTCTTGGGTGTGTAATTCTGTCAGGGTTGTGCTCCGCAGGATTCGATTGATGCAATATGGGTTCCACCTCCAGATCGCACCAACACCCCTAGAATATCACAGGGTGTTCGAGTGATCAGGTAAGGGAAAATGTGTACAAAAATAACAAACAGGAGGGGAAGGTAGGGAACAGCTGGGAAGGGATAGCTGAAACGAGAGAACACACAGAATTACACTTCATTCAATAACCCTACTCTCATTTCATTCTCGCTATCCTATCTGATATATATTCACCTGTACCCTTTGTAGTCACCACTCTTCTCATTTCTTTAGCACCAAGTAATATCAAGTGTTTTCAACTCCCTATACAAACAAATATACAAGTTAGGGTAATAGGAATATCTCATTTGGCTGATGTACAATATTAACCACTCTATTCAGAACATACCCTCCTGATTTGTTGTAAGTATGTGTAGTGTTTCCCCGTTAAAGATATCCACCTGGAAATAAGTCTTTCTCCATTGGACAAAACAAGTTTCCCATGAACGATTCGTTCCGATTAAAGCAAAAGTTTCACCACAGTGTATGTTCCACAAAAGAAATGTTTTCTTGCACGGTATAATGTAGCTTCCCACCACTATTATCCGCGCTATCCTGTGTTCACTGTTTTATTTCACATCAAATGATATCCAGCCTCCTGACACGGTAGAATGTAGGGAGCTACCCCACTACCCTCCGCTCAGGCAAGGGCTAAGGTTTCCTTTCTTTCCGTTGAGGCTACAAAGTATTTCTCTATCGTTTTACAAAACAATAACTAGGATCCTGGTAGGGCTCAAATACCGCTTTGAAGCCACCACTTTCTTCAGGCTGAATCAAAACAAGAAAGATAGTCAAACATTCGGAAGCACGATAGTACAGATGCTTCTCTGTTCTATGAATTATATGTTCGCGTAACAACGCGCTTGTCGGGACCTTCAGAGCATGAAGAAATAACGTTCTTACACAACGAGCCCGCTGCTACTTTAATCCTACCGCTCTGAAAAGCATAAACGCCGACCTTCGGCTAGACACGCATTGTTGTTGTCAGGATCCCGCCCGTGTTTGATTACTCACGTGGCAGCTTCCATGCGTCCTGAAGAAACACTGACCCGGTTTCTTCCACCAAGACAAGACGGTCGCGCAGGAGCCAGCGACCTTTCCCTTCCGGAAAACACAAACCAGAATACAAATTACACACACTGTTCCCAAGCCACACCCCCTCATATATACTCCCAAAAGCAGCAAAGAATTCTGGGAGTTGTAGTCTGGTGATTTAGGCAGGCGCAACATAGTTATCAAATCCTGACACTTGGAGCCTTCAGCACTCACTGTGCAGACAGTGTACCGAGCAAAACTGATATCAGAGCAATAACATATTATTTCTCAAGTAAATCACGAAGCTCTTCTGGGTTGAAAGCTAAAACAACAATTATGTGTCGTGTGCAAAATGAAGCAGAATGGAAAAATGGCGTTTAAACATTTAATAAGCTCATGCTAACTTAACACTGTATATAGGAAAGAATTAGCTATATGACACCCCCCCAATGATCTGAGCACGGACAAAATCAAGGCAAGGTAAGACCAGACAGGGGCAGAACATGAAAGCAAAGTTCAATAATAATGAGCTAAACTAATCTTAAAAAGCATACATGACGGCCTACAGTGGCCAAATGAAATGGTTTAAACTTTCAAATCAAGGCCCCTACAGTTTAAGTCAATAGGCCAGGGGCGTATGAAAAGAACTGATCGTAAGAAAAAGGCACCTTCAAAAAATACAAACGGGTACATGCCCAAATATTAAAAAAGTCTCCAAGGTATCTCAGGATAGGACTGTATATGCAAAATATGCAGCAACAGCCTCCAACATGAAATTACTGTCATCATCCGAAAACAGTTCAGCCATCCAATTAAGCAGTGGAAAAGAACATACGTGCTCCTCCAGCACTGGATCCTCTAGCATCATCAGAGGACAACTCGGTAGGTTTTCAAGAACGCTCTGTGCCAAGAACTCATGCGTCGCTGCCAGTATGTCCCAATGACCCATTAGTCCATGCATCGCTGCCAAGGCCATAATCCTTTCGCCAGAACAAACCAACTCGTGAGCAACTACGGGGCTCATCAGATGATTAAAATCGACGTCAGGAGACACCGTCAAGCAGAGACACAAATCAAGGGCCCATTCGAAATCGCAGCTCAGGCAATGAAACACAGGCTGGACACATGTGAAATAGGAAAATCGAAACGATAATCCAAATGCCATGCTTAAAGTCGCAAGCTGCAGGGTGCCATAGTAATCAAGCATCCGTTGCGAAACAGCAGTAGGAGGGGCTCCGCGGCTTCTAACGCAGGACGGGCATCCATGTTTAATAAAACAAAATATCACCAAAACGCCCGCAGCTAAAGCCAGCAAAACAGGGAATCCACCAAACAGACTTGAAAATATAGAATGAAAAAAGCCAGGGATGACTCCAAATATTTTCTCGAATGAAGTCCAGAGACCACTGCTAACTAATTTAAAAAAGTGAGCCAGGCCAGAAGTGGAGGAGGCATTAAAGATTTGATGAACCAGCTCGCTGAAATGTAATGGCAAATCAGTATTCAAAAGTGCCTGCACCTCTGTGGGCGTGTTAGCTATGTGGAGGACGAATGTTTCTCGGGCCGAACTCAGGGCCACTTCTTTGTGAGACAAAAGGGCTCTTATTCTACTCATACCGTTGAACTCTGCTTTCAAGGTTGGGATGAGCGGCCAGATGGATACAGCTGAATTCCCATGCGTAGGGGGATATAGAACGTTTTTGCAACAGACGACACGTTCTGATACAGTTACCACATAAGCGACACCTTTAATTAAACCTCAACACTCTTCGTTATTCAACAGCAAATAACTACCATTCGCCAAAAATGTGAATGTGGGAACTATTGCAGGAACCGGAGTCCCTTTTAAAAAACAGGCCAAATTAGGCCGGTCCTGATTACAGGAACCATGTAACTGGATGTGCCTGCATATCAATGAATGGTCAGGAGACTCCGTGCATTCTTCCCCATTAAGATACACTTCTTTCTCGTCTTTCAGGCATCTATAAGTGAACGGAAGAGACCATGCCTCGTGGAGGAATGAGCTCCCTAATGGTTCATATCTCCCTATCGCAATGTAACGCATATAATTAGTAAACTTGTACAAGGCAAAAGGTAACGTGATCAATCCGTGGATAAGCCATGTTGCAGCAGTGGCCTCACCTACAGAGAACGGTAAAGACTCTAACCTCTCAATGTGTAACATGGAAAAGGACGCGTCACGCATAGAAAGCATGCGCTGTTTGTCAGTTAAATTAAATGGGGCAAAGAGGGAGGACACGTTCATGTAACTCCAAGGCACTCTAGCAGCCTTAAGCGTCTGCAGGGTCCATGTAAATTGCATAATAGAACGCAGTTGATTTTGACTATGGTATAATACAGACACTTCATCATGTACAATGTCAACAACAGAAGATACAATATTATTCAACCTATAAATGCGGAAGAAAGCATGTTAATACTGTTATCGACAACTGCAAGCACCTTTTCCAAATTAGCTTGATCAATTACCCTTAGGCGCTTAGCAGCCTCAACCTGTGAAGTTTTCCAGATTTCATTGTAAATTGCATAAATCCATCTTTTAGATCTACCATTAGTCGGGCCCTTTATGAAATCATTTAAATCCACATCATCAGTCAGCTTGGATAGATGTAATTTAACAGCAGCTAATGTAGAATGTTGTAGCCAATTCTGACATAATTTGCCAACTGAGTAAGTGGTGACAGTATGGTCAGTATCAAAACGTGGATCAGGCCTGACTTGTGTAAAACCTTCAGTTAAACCCAAAAAGCGACGTTGGCAAGAATCAGAGCTTCTGTGCCACATCAGCCAACCCTTCGGATCCAAACTGGACACATTGAAGGATGAATTGTGCATTAATGTTTGCAATTCTCGAGCGGAAAACTGTGTGAAATTATTCCAACCGGAATACTCTTCTAAATCAGGAATAGAAGGGGTATTTAATTTTTTTGAAGTAGCCAATCCAAAGCATGTTGTCTGGAAAATGGTAGAATTTAAAAACAACATATGATTTGGGATGAGACATGCACGGTGCAAAGCCTCAGTGCCTTGTACCTGCTACCTTTTAGAACCCCAAACCGATTTAAGGTCAATGGTTTCCTTCCATAGCTCGTAGCCCTCTACAGCTAATTTATCTAGAAAGGACTTCGAATACAACAATTTAGTATCGGTAAGTCTAACTTTGGACTTGGACTTTTGTGTCATCTTAAAATAAAAGGACTCAGGACTTGATTGATTAAAGTTGGTAAAATAAGTGTACTTTTTCAAAAATGTACTGGAGCTGCCTTGTAATGGTGCTGGGCAATGTTCCCACTGTGTGTAATTTACAGTACCCCTTCTGGAACTCGTTTTATGCAAGAAATGGTTACCAAAATGTTGAAAGCAAAATAAATCACCATAATTAGCAGATTCTAAATACAAATCTTCAGCATCAAAGGCAGCATAATATTTCAAATCAGAAAATAATGATTCTACGGCCTGAACATCCCAATCATCAGAACGTATGTTTTGTTTCACCACATCCCCCATGTTCACTCTGAGTACATTAGGGACATTAACCACTTCAACAGGGCCATGGATTTGAAATTTAACTGCATCCCACACAATCCCATCAAGAACCGGCCAAGCAGTGATGTTTACAAAATTCAAGTCTCTCTTCAGTCTGTGTGCAGAATGCGACGAGGAAAGGGGGGCCAACGTTCCATTAAGATGCTGAATGCATGTTCTCTCCTCGACATAGTGTCCATCGATCAGACGGAAAAAATAAAACACAAAACCAATTGACATAAAAAGATATACTGAAAAAAGCACAGCCAAATATATGTCCATGGAGGGATCAAAAAATGTTTTTTAAATAATGTGGCATATGTCGCCAAACGTGAGGGTTTTTTCGAATTTACCGAAACAGAGTCAAATGAGAATCGGGATTCTGTGGCCAACCGTGTTTGTAAATCAGGCATCGACAAATCAGAAGGATAGGCGTAGTCTAGGTCATCAATGTTATTAACGTGATAAGTATTTAATAAAGGATTGGAAACAGCAGGCATCTCGAGGGCCACTTCTGGCTCAGCATTAGAAGTAGTGGCCAAAACAGAATTTCTCACAATCGAAGGACAGGAGACTGCTGGTGTCATACTATGAAGAATCGGCCACCCTGTGTATCTTGACATTGTAAATAGAGATAAACCTGTTTTCCTTACGACCTGGAAGTCGTGGTAAAATGACTGTTCTTGTGCACTTCACTCCAAGAACGGGAACCGGTGCTCGATAGGAAGGACCAAATTCTTTCTTGTTATCGATCTTCTCTCGAACCAGTTCTCCAACTTTGGGTAGCCAGCCAACTACCGGGATCTGCAGCGCATCATCCGATGTGGAGGGCAAATGTTCCTTTGCAAGACTGTCTCTGGTCTTTTGTAGATCCTGTAAAACATTGCAATGTTCATCTACGTCAAAGGCCGTGGCTTGAGCCACGCATTCTAGACCGTCGCGGTCAGGGACATACATCTTGATACCAAAGAGCATTTCGTACGGGGTCCGCCCACCCAGAGACCTTCTAGGGAGATTATTTCGAGCACGCTGCACGCCATTGAGATGGGTCAACCAGTTTCTGCCAGTGCCTATAACTCGAGCTGTCAAAGATTGCTTTAAGTCACGGTTCATTCGTTCCACTACACTATTACCCTCAGGTCTGTCCGGAGACGAAAACTTGACTTGGACCCCCAACAAAATCATAGCATCCTTATACGCCTTAAAGGGGAAAGCCGGACCCTGATCCGAATGGAAGGTACCACAGGCAAAAATCCCTACAAAGACATGCAAATCTCTTATGACAGTCTGTGAATCAGCGCTGCGATGGGGCCATACCCACACAAAGCGTGTGCATGAATCAACTGCTACTAAGATGTACTTATACGCAGTATCAGAAGAAAAAGGACCGCAGTGGTCCAAATAAACGCAACCTAGTGGTTTATTAGATATGTACAACTGTGTCTGTGGCGGACGCGCAGTAGTCGAACGCTTAATCTGCTGGCAAATGTCACATTGAAGGACATAATCGCGCGTCTGTTTGTACAGTCCTCGCCACCAGAACCGTTGTTGTAGCTGAGTTGCAGTGGCCGAGACGCCCGCATGCGCAGACGCCACACCTTCATACGCCGCTGTAATCAATGTAGCCCTGCGATCCGAGTTGGGAATCAACCGTTCCCCAACATCAGGAATTTTCACATAAGGAACCTTATCGGGACTTAAGTGGTATGTGTACTTCGAAGGGAACCCCGCAGGATATTTACCTCCCTTCTTACTGGTAGCTACTGCTGCCAAGATGTCATCATCTATTTTACTTTTGGACCGTGTAACTGCTGAAACTAAATATTTTGATACCACAGATTTCGCCACTTCATCAGCAAGCGAGTTACCGACAGCGTGAACTCCAACACGCTGATGGCGGAGAGTATGAATCACAAACACAAGTGGCAACTGCTCTTTAAGCTCAGCCACTCGGACCCAGATCATTTTATGTTTTATTGTGCTACCCTTGAAATCACGAAAGTCATTCTGAATCCAAAAGAACAAGTTCTCATTGTAAGACTGGACACAGTAGTAAGAATCACTTACGATAAGTGTTGTCACACTAGGATCCGCGTACTCCAACGCAAGCATCAGAGCACGAAGCTCCGCTAATTGTGCAGTGCAGTCCCCTGGTGTCTGCGTGTGCACGACACTGGACTTGAACTCATCGTTCACCATGGCACCGACCACAATGGCGCATGCGGAAACGTAGGCATGTTTAGAGCCATGCGCAACCTGCGCCGAACCATCAGAGTAAATGATGCAATGGAAATCCTCCAGGGGTCGCAATGCTAAAGGAGCTGGATGAACGAATTCATACTGTAAGTACTCCTGCGACCGTAATGAGGCGCCAAAAATAAACGTGACATCCTGGGATTGCAAGGATGCAGCCCATTGAATCCACCGAGGGTGCAAAGCTTTAGAATTTGGTACACTGGCTTTCGTGACTGCCTCAAGGCAGGACACGGGGTAACAACCAACATGCACTTTCCCTGTGACAGGGCACGTTCTTTAAGAATTGCCATCTGCACAGCCGTCAAAACCTTCTCCACAGAGGAAAAGCGCAACTCAGCCGAAGTGTACAAGGGCGACTTATAAGCAATAGGTACTGTGTCTCCTTCATTAAAAGTCAGGTACGTGAAACCCACCGTCCCATGGATAATTCTTATTACCAGGTTGGGTTGGTTATCACGAGTCAGTAACAATTTAGAAGCGAGCAGATCAGCTTGCAAAGACTGCAGAATATCTGAATGCTCAGGTAGCCAGCATGATTTGGAAAAAGTTGGTTGTATCAAAGTATACAAAGGCTTGATACGCTGGGCATATTCCGGAATGTATGTTCTCCCGAAATTCAAGAAGCCCAGTAAAGATTGTAATTTTTTCAGTGTTGTCGGAGCACGCAGTTGTGCGCATTTCTCCAGGAAGTGAGGAGCTAATCCTTTTCCTTCATTGTTGAGCTCGTAGCCCAGAAACAACACTGTGTACTCTGCAATGTGCGATTTTGCAAAGTTGAATTTGTAACCCAAGTTTGCAAAGGTACAAATAATCCAGTTGACTCGACACAGATGCTCCCAAAGTTCGTCGTCTGTGAGATATATGTCATCCACATACGAACAAGCATCCGGGTCGATTCTCTCTAAAAGAGAGACTATGCGGGCAGTAAAAATCCCAGGACTATTCTCATAGCCCATAGGCAAACGCCGAAATAGTTCTGGACACCGCCGCAAGTAATGGAGGTCCATTGG
Source organism: Lissotriton vulgaris (assembly GCF_964263255.1). Taxonomy (NCBI): domain Eukaryota; kingdom Metazoa; phylum Chordata; class Amphibia; order Caudata; family Salamandridae; genus Lissotriton; species Lissotriton vulgaris. The sequence continues at coordinate 36,620 of NW_028243463.1, read as the reverse complement.
GAACTTAGACCATCCAATCGATGGGCATAAAAACCATCGGAAATGTCAAGCGTGGTTTTAAACCGCTTACGCACAAGACTATTCACTAGGGCAGAGCCGTGAGTATTCTGTACTGCACATTTACGGCAATGCGAGTTTAAATGCCGGTAATCCAATACCAAACGATATGAACCGTCCGGCTTGTTCACAGTAAAAAGAGGGTTATTCATTGGTGACACACATGTTTCGATTACACCTTGATATTCCAATTGTTCAAGGATAGCCGCGATGGAAGCCTTTGCTTCACGCCGTATGGGATATTGAGGTTGAGGTCGTGGCTGAGACCGTAAAGGAATCTCGTGGCAGGGGGACAATTTATCCCAACCACATTGATTGCGGTACACTGCCGGCGCTAGAGCCAGAGCCCACTCTTCTGCAAAATGCAGCTCATCCTCTTTCGAGACTGTGTTCGCGAAACTGGGGAGGATTACCTCCTCCCCTCGCGGAGCTGCGAGAACAAAAGGTGGGGGCCAGTCAGCCTCCAAAAGCAAAATGTCATATGTAGACGAAAGATTTTCCCAAAATACCCCCTTAATGGTTTGCTGTATGTCACCCTCGATTAACAGGACAATTTCAAAAAGTATATCAGGGGGAGCAACTCTTGTATCAGCTGTTTCAATCACAACATAAGCATCAGTTGCTGTCACCCTCAGTAGTGGACGCAGGGCCTCTCTCATTATGGTAATCTCCGCCGCGCTGTCCAGCAAGGTCAGAGCCAACGTCAGATTCCGAAGCCGCGTTCTCACTATCTGTGGCATATCAATGCGCTGTTAAGGCTGCGACTTTCTTCTTGGCAAACTGCGGCCTCTTAGGCGTAGAGCCTTCCTTCTTTCCTGCACCGTTTCTCGGGCGGGGCTGGTCAGGTCCTTGCTGGCCACCCCGACCCCTGCCGCCCCCTCCACCACCGGTTGTCGGGCCGATGAGTCCTGAAAGGAACGAGGAGAGCGTTGGTCAGAAGCCTAAAATCGATCAGGAGTTTTAATAGTCGCGCGATCGCGCAAGTCATAAACACGTTCCGACTGCGCAGGCAATGGAGACGCAGGACAAGAAGCCTGGGTTTGTTGTTCTTGCTGTTGCTTTCCCTGTTTCTGTTTTTTAGGCCAATTTAGTTTTTTGGACTTGGGCTGAACTTCCGTTTCCGAAGTTTGTCCCTGGGGCTGCTTTTTCTCCTTAACAGAAAAAGGCTTAAGACCCTTACTATTGCGACCCACGGTTTTATAAGCCGCCACAATAATTTTCGCTAACCCTTATCCTGGGGCTTCTTGCCCATTACGGCATTGACCATGACGGGACTGAGTTTCAAACCACTCTGTCCGGCCGGAAGCGCTGCACCTCCCGGGGCTCCACCCAGAAGATTACGGCCCATGTAATGCACTAAGGCTCTAATCACGGCAATCGCGACTACATGCAGTCGTCGAAGTTCAGCCACGTTACAATTGCCGTGTAGAGGATGAGGAGTAAATCCAGCCAAAACAGGCCAACTAGAGCCTGGAATGGACAAAGGACCTAACCGCGGAGCGGTCAAAGAATGGGGTAGGGCGCCACCAAACCAAACTCGATGCCTCCAAACATCAATAGGAACTTCCTGTGCCCTGTACGGAGTATACTCATTAGGTACAGCCGTGGGAGTGTATGTGTGGAACACACGAGAATTAGCGTCCACCTCCTGAAATGTCACTCACAAATAAAAAAGTTTGTAAGGGTAAGCAGCATCCGCACTCACCACCATGATCACAGCCAAGCCTTCCAAAGGCACATTGTACATCCGCAAATGATCTCGCACCGCAATGCGACTATGCTGCGGAATGTCCACGGCAGCCATGACGGCACAAGAAATAAGAACAAGCATTGGAAATGCAATAGGTCTCGCATTAGAAAAGTTGGAGCTATTGATTTTGTAAATGACAAATTTATTTTATGTGTTGGTCTTGAAAGTAGCAAAATTAATAGCTTTGTCATTTACAATGCCAATACTTTTACTTTTTCAAATGTGACACCTATAGCATTTGTAATGCAACATGTTTTGTATGTACGTGATGTACAGGAGGAAAAACTCAAGCAACCCCAGGTGGGTGTCTAGGAACCAACTGGCTACAAAAGGCCTGAAAGAACACATGGCAGAGGTACACATGACTGGATAAAAAAGTCAGAAACTTGCAGTTTAGCAGCCTCGAGTTTCAAGTGTAATGAACGCGTGGCGTTCAGCTCTGTGCTTAATGAATGCGTGGTGCTGAAGCCAGTAAGACGCCCAATTTTTAGTGTACTTATTGTTTACAATGGCAGCACGAATAGCTTGTAAGGTATCACCTTACAATAATACAGAGGTGTTTGGCAGCGTCCAAACAGCAGCCTCCTGCTTCGCGCCTAATGAACGCATGGCCTTTAATATATCCTACGAAAATAAATGTTAAAACACTTGTTACATATGGCACTGTAGAATCACGTATTTTAATGCAGAAAGAATAGAACAAAAATCTGAAAGCATGGCGCCAATAAGACGGCTGCCCACGGATGACCACCATGGTAGTGGACAAAAAATAATTGACATGACATGTCTCCGGCGAGCACACAAGAGCGCCATGGACAAAACAAAATGCTGGAGGTAAAAGAGCCACGGATCTTTGACAGAGCGTGCAGTGGAGCACATAATATACCCCCATTCACCCTACCCTCATTATGCATCCGTGAAAATGCCCCAAATAAAACTTTAAAGAACAGTTTTGTAACGTCAGCCCAACCCCATGTACCAGAGCTTCGCAAACCTACAGATCTATGGAAAAGCGCACGAGTAAATCACTGAAAGCAGCACTCTGGTAGATTGTTGGGGATTAGACTGTGGTATCAGTTCCAACCAGAACATAAATTAAAACCTTCAGAAGCGGACCTCAACTAAAGCACATGGAGGCCTCAGGCCTAGCTAAATAGACTTTACTCCACTAAAGTGGGCCTACAGTGTCTGCACCCAAGGCCCTGAAGCGAGCTTTGATAGACCACACAGATTGGAAGAAAACATTGAAAAGGACATTGCAGCATCTTAAATACATTTTAATCTGGAGGCCAGTGGTTTTTCCTTTTGTCAGCAGGTTAACCTACCAGGAAGAGGGGCGGGGGGAGTACGTGAAACTGCTCGACTATATGACTGTTGTGAAAAATATGTATCCAAACAGCTGAGCGAGCGGCTATTTAATCTGGACTGGAGAATGGGGCAGGTTGAGCAATGAATTAGACAGCACCTACTCTATTTTTCTTACGTACCGTTTGCTGCGGAGAAAGGTATCATGAGTGACTGTGCATTTAACTACTCATGACTTATGCATAGCAAGTCGAGACTGCACTGGCGGTTAATGCACCTGTTGCTGAGACGAAGGTCTCGTATGTTTGTCCCCCAACAGGGGTGGATGGCAGAGTAGCCCATTCTTTTTTTGCTCCAAAGAATGTTTTTTTTACAGAAAGCAGCACTTTCTGTGATCAAGAATAGACTTGAGTGCCCTTGACTTGTTGAACCTGCTATTGGCCAGATTTGCGACTTTAGAATGAAATGCAAACCAAGCAAACATTTTGTAAATGTATTCTCTATGCAAACATTTAGATCTCCGTATCCGAAGTTAAATACGAACTAGTGAAACGTTGTAGAAATTAAATTATATCCAAAAACTGGCGAAGTTCACAAGAACAAGTAGCGCATAATAAAAAAAACACAAGCGGAGAAAATGTATATTACTTCACATCTGCCAGTTTCACACCCATTCCCCAATCAATGGACGAGCCCCCGCTGCTCTGGTGGATACAACTTTCATTAAACCATTGTAAAAGCAAGCCTGTATTAAAGTTTGGTGGGGCACGTTCACTTCATTTCAGGCTTGTTCGCCTCAAATAAAGAATTCAAGAAACATCTGTCGGCCGCTTTTCTGGGCTGGGCGATTTAGCGCATCACGCCGTTTTATACAGTGTCAAAACGCAGCTGTCTTCATTCATTCGTTATTTTCACAGCGAATCTGACTGGCATTTATGGTTCCGTGCCAAAGAGCACACAAGTCGGCCTGGGGGCTTCCAGTGGGGGCGTGCCGTGGGTCATTTAACGTGCGACTTCCCAGGGACGCAAAGAAGGTTTGCCACTGCAAACATTTCAGCAGGTGAACAATGTGTGAAAAGAAGCGACAGCGTACTTTGCTTCAGTCACCGAAACCACACATACCGCCACTGCGGTCTGCCTCAGCCCTGCAAAGCATCGAGGAGCTGGGAACACGCCTCACAGACAATAAAGGGCAGGGACTAGCAAGGATGCCACAAAGTGATTGGACCCCAATTAGTTACACCCAGTATGTTCCTGGAACTGAGGGGGCATCCAGAGAAAGCATCCTACTTGGGAGCGAGCATGGAGCGGTCCTTGCTGCAGAGGGTCTCTTAAAACGGGATTCCTGGCAGGAAGCACTTCATTCTTCATGCCTGCATCAGTGTGGTAGTGACTGTAGCTCCTGTGGTGATTGTGCTGGCGCAATCGATGCTGCAGGTGCCTGCATCGGCCTGGCCTCCGTCTGCTGTGGTAACAGTGTTGGCGCCATCAAAGCTACATCTGCTCTGAATGAAAGTCAAAGGGCTATCCGATTATTCACCAACATTCCTTTGCGAGTGCCCACCTCGCATATATAATTATATTTTAATTCGAGGGTGCTTACCCCTCTTGCCCCCGAAAGAAATCACCGCCGCAGCCCTGCTCCGTGAAAACCGGAAGTCAGGCACTTTTGGCAGAGACGGGGGCGGGGCCTGCAATCCGGCAGGAAGTCCCGCCCGCCGACACCGAGGAAGAAGTGAAGCCGGCCGACTGATGGCCTCTCCGCAGCCCGGGGCTCCCATGAGTTGAGGAGAGTCCCGGGGCTGCCAACAGCCAGAGTGTTGCAGGGCTCCCAGGTGCTGGAGGGAGCCCCGGAAGTGAAGTCCTGTCCCCTGGTGCCGCGAGGAGACTGCCGCAGAGAGGAGCCCGATGCCCAGCAACAGCCCGGTGAGTGCCCGACCAGCCCGAAAGAGCCCGGTGAGTGGGAGGGGAGGGGGATGTACGCGCGTGTGTCTGTGTGTGTTCGAATGTGTCTGTGTGTGTGCGCCTGCGTGTGTGTATGCAGTGTGTGTGTGTGCCTGTGTATGGCTGTGTATGTGAGTGTATGCCTGAGGGGGGAGGGGGGTGAGTGTGTGCGTGTGGGAATGTGTGAGCGCATGCGTGACTGTGTGTGATTGAGTCTGTGTATGCGCATGCGTGTGTGGTGCCGTGCGCGCCCCCGAAGAGGAATCTGAGACTGCGACGCTCGTGCGTGAGCTCCGTCTCAGATTCCTTCTAACACGCCAGCAACAGATGTCTCGCAGACAGCAGGCTTACGCCTGCTTTTTACGTCTGCGAGACCTAAAAACAAAGTAAACTTTGTAGCACAACTGGGTAGTAATTCAAGGAAATCGTTTTAGTTAAGATTCAAGCTTGAAAATACCTATTTCAAAAATAGGTAGGTTTTTCCGACACCACCATTTTCCGGAAACGGCAGTGAAGGGGTTAAGGATTGAATGATATACTACTCGAGTGTCATGATATAAGGCCAACAACGTATGGGCGCCATGTAGCGGGAATTCTGTTCTCCTACAGAACCTTGCATAGAGACCTGGAACCTCGGTGAATTAGGATGGCCCAAAACTCACCTCAGTACCCAAAATCCCCTTACCGAGCTAGCTACAGTGTCTCATTGGGCATAACAAACTCCCAATGCTTAGACAGACCACAACATGAACTTAGATTACCTCAGGTATCGTGGAACACATGAACACTCTTTCGTTATATAATCATTGTAAACCAGAACGTGGAGTAAATGAGGACACGTGCATATTTGAAATATTTATTTACTAATGCAGGGTTCTCAAACGCAGTATCTTGTACAATACTAGCAAACATATTATAAGCAACAAAGTTATCAGCATAGTTATTAGTCCATAAAAGGCGAATGGTGACAGCATACTAAGATGCTGAAATGAATAGGAATTAACAACACCTAATTCTCACCCTCCCTATTTAGCATAGTATTTTATATCTATGAAGGTCTCATTTGGGTTTTATCAGGGCGGGCCCATACCTCAAAATCTCAGTGGCAGAGGATCACATCATCTTCCACCAGCTCTCTGCATGCGAAGCACCATCAAGTGTGTTACGTGTGTGTTCAGCACAACAATATAAAACCCGCTTAGAGACAGATTTTGGCAGCAGCATGTGTGTTAAGTCTATGGAAGTGCGAAGATCAGACCTCACAACAACATCGTGTCAAGTGATCCTTGGAGCCTTCAGCACTCACTGTGCAGAAAGTGTACTGAGCAAAACTGATATCAGAGCAATAACATATTATTTCTCAAGAAAATCACGAAGCTCTTCTGGGTTGAAAGCTAAAACAACAATTATGTGTCGTGTGCAAAATAAAGCAGAAAGGAAAAATGGCGTTTAAACATTTAATAAGCTCATGCTAACTTAACACTGTATATAGAAAAGAATTAGCTATATGACAGGGTTATGTCCCTACCCCTACACCTGACAGCTTCAATGAAATGGTTGAGGTCAGACAACTATTCAGGAAGGTATGCCTTCGAGCCATCTTCCATGACAGACCAGACATTGAAAGAACCCATACCGGCTTACGTAAGAAGATATAATCTGTCCTCTTCCTTTTAGGTGCCTGACTCTTCTGTGCAGGTCCCACAGGAGCAGACTGCGGGGCACCTTAGGGTCACACTTAGGGTAAGCGTCCTTACGTCTTCTTTCTCTAAGGCTCTTCGAGGCCTTTTTTTTAAAAACAAGGTGTGTTTTTATTATGTAGAGAAGAGTGCACCTAGATTTCATCGGAGACCTACACTGACTTTTCTCTGTACATATTCTCCCTTTCCCTAGGTTGCATCGCTATAAGCAGGACCAGTTGGCCTGCCCCACTACTGACCTTAAGACTAAAGGTTGTATCAAAAAACGTTTAAATTCACTGTGTAGTACTGAGCACTGAGATCCTGAGGAATGCTAGAATTGCAAGAAACATGTCGACCTAACAGAGGGTTGTAGGTATTTCGCCACCAATATATGTGGTGTATATCTCCCCTCCCACCATTTTAACCAAGGGAGTTAGCCACACCATTAAAGTTCTTTGTGGACTAACCCACCTTTTTTAATTCACTATCACTTTTTCACGACTACACATTCTCCTGCCCTCTTACACGCATGCACCATATGGCTGGAACAAAAGATCTCCGATAAAGAGCCCCTTCGCGGGTGCCCGTCAGACATTGCAGCGCCAGTCTGACGAGGAGCAGAACCCATATGATGAAGCATGACACCTAGCTTGCTGGGTGTGTGAGGGTTTTAGTTCCCAAGAGGGAAATTCCCCTTCCCTCTTGAATACCTTTCTTTCTTTCTCTCTAGGTTATTTCGACATACACATACTCCTTTTACATAATCCTTCCGGAGAACTTTGTACTTCTTTTTGCTACTAGTGTTTCGGACACGTACACTGGACCCCGTTAAATATTGTCCATCCCAGGTTCCACTCTTTGTTGATATATTGTGCACGGGAATTCTCCCGTGGAACCGATGAGGTTACCTACAGTATTACTTTACTGAGAGGACCATTAGAGCCCCTGTTGTCATTTAGCCAACCTAGGGGTCCTTTACTCTGTAAACACCATTCTGTAAATTACTCCTCTCTTGATACGCTCATTTACCATGGAGGATGTTCCAGGTTTGAGCTTTGATGAGGAAGCCATAGCCAAGGCCCTTAGAACAGCTCCTAATCTCGCTGGGGTAGGAGCTACTTCTGCTTCGAGTAGCGCCAATGAAAACTGGACAATACTTACCATCCTAAAAAAATAGTGGCTCAGGATTACTATCCATGGGGCCATGATGACTGAATACTTGAGAGCCAAAATTGCCCCTCATGGCTTAATTGTCAATATTGCACCAAGACTGTTCCTCGAAGGCGGCCAATTCAAGGTAGATTGGTGCCAGGTCTAATGGAAGTGCACTAAAGATCTGCTCTTCCTCATTACACAAACAGCCAAAAGACTGGCAGATGCACTATTGGTGAAAATCACAGCCATCGAGACGGCCATTAGAGGAACAATGAACAAAACCCCATTTGCAACTAAATTGGCTGAGATTAACCAAGAGATTGCGGAGAACCAGGAATTTCTCCTTAAACAAAAAATGACTAAACTGCAGAAAGATGTAGCCAGGTTCGATAAGTAAAGATCTACCCCTACCTTAAAGATGGGTACTCTAACAATAGAAATGGCTATTCCTCCGATGAAAGTACGGACACTGGGAGCCGGAGGAGTTCCTCCGGTAGCGACTCAAGCGGTAGCTACCCAGTCAAAAATAACCGAAACCAACGACGTGGCAATTGGAATCAAGGGTGTAACAATGGACCTATGTTCCATGGGCCACCACAAATGATGCCACCTTGGCAATATCCCTTCTACCAACAGGGACCGCCCCAATTCTACCCCATGAACCCCCCTTTTCACAACAGAGGTTGGGGCAGAGGAAGAGGGCGCAAGCGAGGGCCACAAAAAGGTGTACAATGGCAAGACCAACCAGGCACAGCATCCACTGTGGAAACCAGGAGCACGACCCGGGGAAGGAGAGTCTAATTGTGAAGCTATCTGAGAGAACACTCACCCCCACCGAGATAAACATTCTTGAGAAAGGATTGGGTTATGTCCCTTCCCTAAAGCCGAACAGCTTCAATGAAATGGTTGAGGTCAGACAACTATTCAGGAAGGTACGCCTTCGAGCCTTCTTCCATGACATACCAGACATTGAAAGAACCGACACCGGTTTACGTAATCCCTCCACTTTCACTCCCACAGATAACATGGTTCCACCTGCACTGCTGGCGTTTGAGGGAGCAGTCCTGAGAAGCTTGGAAAGCAAGCCCGAGACACGCTGCTTCAACAATTTGAGCACAACGGAAAGACAGGCTGTTCAATCCCTAGCAAACGACACCTCTATTGTCATAAAACAGGCAGACAAAGGGGGTGCTACTGTGATTCAGAACAGCAAGGACTACGATGCAGAGTGTAAACGCCAACTGGCCAATAACTCTCACTATCACCCTCTCACTGTAGACCCCACAAAGAGACTAACGACCACCATCACCAGCCTAATCATGGAGGGTGAGACCAATGAGTGGATCATGAAGAATGAGGCAGACTTTCTACTTACGACAGAACCAGTAATACCCTATTTCTATACCCTCCCTAAAATACATAAGGGCACAACACCGGTCCCGGGGAGACCAATTTTCTCTGGAATTGGCTCATTACTTGAACCACTTTCCAAGTTTTGCGATTTTTTCTTGCAACCATTGGTCAAGAAAATTCCTTCTTTTCTCCAAGACACCAGGGATGTGCTTCATCTAATAGACAACTTCGAAGGGAGAGAGGGTGTAGACCTCCTCCTGACATTAGACGTGGAAGCCCTTTATACAAACATTCCACAACAGGCCACACTTGAAGCCGTGGAGGCTACCCTCCTGCAAGAGGAGTGTTGCTCCCCTACGCCAGTCTCTTTCATCATGGCATGTTCCAATATAGCCCTCACTGAGAACTTCTTTCAATATGGTACCCAACTTTACCATCAAATACAGGGGACTTCAATGGGTTCAACTTTTGCACCCAGTCTAGCCTGCATCTATATGGCTACATTTGAGGAGAGAGTCATCAGAGCACCTCAGAACCCCTTTTTGGGAAATATAACAATCTGGCGTTGCTTTATTGATGATATCCTGGCTTTTTGGAGGGGAGACCGTTTGTCATGTGAAACTTTTTGTACCTGGATTAATGGACAAAATCCGTATCTAAAATTTACAGGGACAATTTCTGAGACATCCATCCCCTTCCTAGACCTGACGATCAATCTAGAGGCTGAGGGTCTGAGTACCACTCTTTACCGCAAGAATACAGACAGAAATAGCTTGCTCCTGTACAAAAGCTATCATCCTAGGGCCCTGAGGGACAATCTTCCATTCGGGCAATTCCTCAGGGTCCGCAGGAACTGCACTATGAACACTGATTTTAAACAGGAAGCAAGTGTTCTACAGCACAAATTGCGAGACAGGGGTTACCCATCTAGATTGATAAAAAAACTCCTACAAACGGGCCGCAAACAATCCCAGAGAAGCCTTACTGGAGACTCGTGTTAAAGAGCCTGACGATGTGATCACTTGTGTTACCTCTTTCACAAAAAACTCAGCTTTCATAAAGAAAACTATCAATAAACACTGGAGTATAATCAACTCTGGGGGTTTAGATTTTCCAGGCCCAAGATTTGCATTCAAACGCACCTCCAATCTGAAGGATGCACTGATCCACACAAGACCCAAAAAACCAAACAGTAATAACCAGAGCACATTATGGGATCTTCCACCAGTAGAGGGCCACTTTCCCTGTGGGGGATGTACAATATGTCCCCAGACTAGTCTAACTAAAGAGATCCAACTGTCAAATACCTTTGTCTAGCATATGCGGAGGAATACCAACTGCAACAGCGTGAAATGCATTTATTTACTCACATGCCCCTGTGACCAACACTATATTGGGATGACGATGAGACAAGTCAAGCTGCGCATACAAGAACACAAGAGCAATATCAGATGCCTTAAGACACACACTAAACCGACCAACATTACACACAACAAGGACACCCAGCTGACAGCATCCGCTGGATGGGTCTAGAATGCCACCCGGTTTTACCAAACAAGGACTGTTCAGGATTGAATAGAGATGGGTGCATCGATTGAGACTAGCTACAGTGGGTCTCAACGACGCCGTCCCTTGGTCCTCCTTCAATCACTAGACCAAGAGAGTGACCGACAGTAGTTTTCCACACTTTCATTTATTATGTCAAATGTATTTCTTAGCATGGTCGCCAACTTTTGGTCTGAGCTCAATGAATAAGGGTACTTGCTTTTTAAGATCTATACACCCAAGATGGCCACCGGGAAGTTCCCTTCATGACTTCTGCTGCACTAGACCATCATTACTTTGTTAGCATCTACCATTGCCCATGCGCGAGTACTGGCTGCATGATCACGCCCCTCCGCGGGACTCGCCGGATCATGGAGATGCAGGGTACAAGAGCGCCCTCACTACCGCGAACTTTCACCAGTCGCTCCGGATCCCTAACGGATAACACTTGGGGGTAGGTTTGCAGGCAGAGACCGCACAACGCTTGGGTAAGTGTCCTACCAGCCTCATTTCGTATCGGGCCAGGACCCGATCTTACCTTGTCTACGATTGAGGCTGACTGCGCCGGTCTACCCTGGGATTGTTGTGTACTCTTTTGACCGGTATACACGGGGCACACTGGCAATCACAAGAGACGGTGAGCGTAGTTCAGTTCACCAGATGGCTCGCTGGCGGCGGGACATGGGCTTAGTCTCCTCTAGACCTCCCACGCCGTCAGGACCTGATGGCGTTTTGGATTTGAAGTGGTTGATGGGGCCCTGCGTCTCCTCATCGGTGTTCGCTTAAAAGTGAATGGCTGCCCTACCGAAATAATCTTGGTTGCTTACCTCTGTCGGTGATATCGTTCTGAGCAGTGGGCAATACATGCCAGTGAGTGACCTTGGCTCATTTTTAAGCCTGTTTGTAAGTGGTTTTTACCACGGTCCAATATCGGCTTTGATAGAGGATATAATCTGTCCTCTTCCTTCTAGGTGCCTGACTCTTCTGTGCAGGTCCCACTGGAGCAGACTGCGGGGCACCTTAGGGACACACTTAGGGTAAGCGTCCTTACGTCTTCTTTCTCTAAGGTTCTTCGAGGCCTTTTTTTAAAAAACAGTGTGTGTTTTCATTATGTAGAGAAGAGTGCACCTAGATTTCATCGGAGACCTACACTGACTTTTCTCTGTACATATTCTCCCTTTGCCTAGGTTGCATCGCTATAAGCAGGACCAGTTGGCCTGCCCCACTACTGACCTTAAGACTAAAGGTTGTATTAAAAAACTTTTTAATTCACTGTGTAGTACTGAGCACTGAGGTCCTGAGGAATTGCTAGAATTGCAAGAAACATGTCGATCTAACAGAGGGTTGTAGGTATTTCGCCACCAATATATGTGGTGTATATCTCCCCTCCCACCATTTTAACCAAGGGAGTTAGCCACACCATTAAAGTTCTTTGTGGACTAACCCACCTTTTTTAATTCACTATCACTTTTTCACGACTACACATTCTCCTGCCCTCTTACACGCATGCACCATATGGCTGGAACAAAAGATCTCCGATAAAGAGCCCCTTCGCGGGTGCCCGTCAGACATTGCAGCACCAGTCTGGCGAGGAGCAGAACCCATATGATAAAGCATGCCACCTAGCTTGCTGGGTGTGTGAGGGTTTTAGTTCCCAAGAAGGAAATCCCCCTTCCCTCTTGAATACCTTTCTTTCTTTCTCTCTACGTTATTTAGACATACACATACTCCTTTTACATAATCCTTCCGGGGAACTTTGTACTTCTTTTTGCTACTATTAAACACGCTTGTGCCTGTGTTTTTCCTATGGTCTTCTCTGATTGGGCTTGGAGTGCATGTTTTTTTGTAACAGAACACGCAATAGGCCATAGGCGGTTGCGTTGCTCCACCCATGGCCTATTGGTGTCTGTTACGCTCACCAAAGCCCATATGTCTTCAATTATCGTGCCCAGACAGGGGCGCGATAATTGAAGATATATGGCTCGCAGTGGCGCGCGCACACCACTCAAGGGAGTTTTTTTTTTACATTACCGATCGCTTCTGCGATCGCTTTCACTGCCCCTTTTTTTTGGGCAAGTTCTGGTTTATTATGCTGCAAAAGGCTTTACTTTTCGTCAACCTTTTTACTGCAAATCGCGTTGCCTTTGGGGATTATTCCAACATGTATAATTTATAAACAAAGCTTCAGTGAGTTAATTTTAGTAACTTTATTTTATGCAGTGGACTTGTGCAAACAAATACATTTTTTCCCCTAAGCGCTTTCTCTGCCATTTGGTGCTTCCTTGTCGTTTGGCGTTGGTGCGGGCAGCTAGCATCCAACCAGGCTGTGGAGGTGCAGGATTTGAGTCAGCAAGCTTCCAGGGGAAACTGCGGGAGAGACTGGACCTGGCAACGAGTGGACCACACCAGAGAGCACCCTCTAAGCTACACCTATAGCCGGCTCGCCTCCGCTTGTCTCCTTGGGGCACACACTTAGCGGCAGCTGTCGCGCTCACCCCCTGCCCTACCCTGTCTTTAAGTGGCCTGCCTTCGCAATCAGGTGCTGGGTGCTGATGCCACTGAAGCTGGTGCCACTCTCCACCTCACCTGCGGTTTGCAGTTTGCGGCTGCAGCTGGGGGCGGTATCGGTGCTGGTGTGGCCCGATAACCATGATGAATAATAACTAGACTGGACTGAGGATTGAGGAAAAAACCAGGCCTGTCAAGTATACAGTGTGTGAGTGTCACTATCAGATAGCTGACATATGGCAGTGAGGTGAAAACTGTCTATCATTACTAGCTTTACATTCTGGGGTCTGTATTTTTCACCTTTCTCATTGACATATTGGCACTTAATCTTATCAGGCCAGTGCTAGTAGTTGCGACTGTTGTATTAAATGCCTAAAGTCAAAGGGCACAGTGATGTATTGCAGCTGCACGTTCATGTGATAATGTTCGTTATTATCGATGATGAAGGTAAATGTGCTTCTTAAGCAGCGTGATGCAACTCCTAACTGCCTAGCAGCAAACAATTGCTAGCACTCAGCTCACTGTTTCTGCACAGCTTATACTCAGTAAGTGTGCAGATTGGCACATAGCTTAACTGCTGGTTTCTATTGTCTCACTCAAAGAGAATGAAATGTCACAAACAAGCACACTGACCTAAAGAATTGTCACACATAAGCAATCTGAAACCTGAGCAGCTGTGTTGCCGCAGCGCCGGCCCGGCTCACCAGGCTTGCAAAGAAGTGCCTGAGACTGAGTGAGGGTACAATCTCCTAGGTGCACTTGCTATGCTATGCTATGCTATGCTATAAAGTTTGTTTTTAGGCTAGCACATGGTCATGAATGATAAGATTGATGAGATAATATACTGAGCAGCTGCAGCGAATGCCTGCCATGTTACTAAGAATTGCAGTCATTCATCATCAGTCTGTCTCTGGTTAGTGCCCCTCCAAGATCTTCTTAGAGTTTCTCGTTGCTCAAACAGCCATAATTTTTGATTATCTATATGTTTCCCTCTTCTACCTTGCTTGATTTTGCTCGAGCGAAAGTGTCACACTCATAGTCATTGAAATGTCACTGATAATTGCATTGATTTGAAATTATGAAAATGTCACACACATAGCAATCTGAAACCTGGCAGCTATGAAAAACAATGTTTTAAACCAAGGCCTGGTCCATGCACCTCCTTGAAGCCGGGACCGGGTCATAGCAAGCTGCAACAGCAAAACAAACTACTTACTTCAACTTCGAGTTCGGATTGGAATTTATTTTATTTATTTATTTTATTTATGCAATTTTATATAGCGCGGACTTTACCCGAAGGCGTCAGAGCGCTTCACAATAGGAACAGACATGATACAAACTGAGAACATTACACGAACAACAGATTGCAGAAGCATACGTTACGTTACATACGGTAAAGTGATAATTGTGAGCAAACAAGAATACATGAGGTAGTAAAAATTGTTAGAAACCAAAAATACATGAGGTAGACAAGGTAATAGTGACACTTGTGAGCAAACAAAATACATGAGGTAGTAAAAATGTGAGCTACCAAAAATACATGAGGTAGTAAAAAGTGCACAGGAGGAAAAAGTGACAAGTGTGCAGGCTACAAGAGAAAATAGAGTATAATTTGCGGAATAATACTGCAATATATGTTAGACACTCAAGCACAAGAACAAACGATTACGTAGGCAAAAGTGGCACTTGTGCAGGTATCAAAGGTAAAAAACATGTGAGAGGAAGCAAACCGTGTGTTACAGGGGCAAACTGGTGAGTGCAAGTTGCAAGAGGGTACCAAACACAAGTACATGGATAATACTGCAATAAAAGGCAAACACTCTAACCACAAGAACACACTGGGAAGGCACTTCCATGGACATGAGAAGTAGAAATTTTCAGTAATGGGAGGTCTTCCTTCAGATAAAAGAGAGGACGTGAATTACTTTTGGAGGTGTCTCTGGAGGAGGAGAGCTTTGAGGTCCCTTTTAAAGGCCTGGGAGGAGGCGGTGGTCCGGAGCTGAGGCGGGAATGAGTTCCAGATTCTCACTGCGTTGCCTGAAAAGGATTGGGCCATCGTTCTTTCCTTCTTGAAAGTGGGAGGTTCAAGCAGTAGATTCTCCGCATTGCGTGAAGGTCTAGAACCTCCAGAGAGTTTCAGTTTATTCGCCAGGTAGCGAGGAGAAGAGGAGTGCAGGGCTTTGTGGGTGATACAAGCGGTCTTGTAGATAGCTCTAGCCTCAAAGAGAAGCCAGCGGAGGGTAGATAACATCGGTGTGATGTGATCGCTTCTTTTGGCCCCATAAATGAAACGAGCTGCTGAGTGGAAATCAGACTTAAGTGGGGACAAGTGGGATTTGGGGAGGCCAGTAAGAAGAGAATTGCAGTAGTCGAGTCTGGAGAGGACCAGTGCTTGCACCAGGGTTATAAGGTCCCGCTCCGGGAAGAAGCGACGGATTCCCCAAAGAAGGCGCAGTTGGTATCGAGCTGATTTTGCAATGGAATTGATGTTATGTTATGTTATGTTAGCTGTTTTTGTACCGCGCACAGCTGCCCCAGCAAAGGGGCGTCCTGGCGCCAAAAGAAGGTATACACAACATCACAATAAAGCCGCAGAATCAGAGATTTTTATTAAAAAGAAAGGTTTTAATGGCACGTCTGAACTGGAATAAGTCTTCCAGTGCCCGAATTTCAGCAGGGAGAGAGTTCCACAGTTTTGCGGCCGCCAGACCTACTCAACAAGAAACGTGGGACAACAGACAGGTTCTGACCCATCGATCTCAGGGATCGAGAAGGGACATAAGGGGTCAGTAAGTTCATCAATATGGGGGGGGGGCCGTGCCTTTTAGAATTTTAAAAGCCAGGCAAAGCACCTTAAACTCGATCCTCCGAGCAACAGGCAGCCAGTGGAGCACCTGCAGTGTTCTTGAGACCGAACAACGCCTAGGCAGTCCTACCACCGCTCTTGCTGCGGCGTTCTGCACTTGCTGCAGCCGCATGAGTTCCGCCTGGTTTGTTCCTGCTAGCAGTGCACTGGCATAGTCTATCCTAGATAGTACAGAGGCTTGGACCACAAGCTGTCTAGTGGGGGCATCGAAGAATTTAAGTACAGGTCTGATGCCCCTGATAATGCCAAAACAAGAGGCTGCCACCCTCTTAGTATGGCAGGTGAAACTGAGGGTAGGGTCCAGCCAGACCTCAAGATTTTTTATCTCCATTACAGGAGAAGGGGTCATTCCTAACTCGGGAGGCCACCAGTTGTCATTCCACCATCCTGGCTGCTTTCCGACCACCATGACCTCTGTCTTCTTAGTGTTCAATTGGAGACAGTTCTGATTCATCCAATTGGCCACCGCACGAAGCCCCTCGCAAAACTTGAGGGCCTCCACAGCTGAGTCCCCACTTAATGTGACCGCCAGCTGCGTGTCATCCGCATAGGAAACCATTGTCAGGCCCCAGCGTTTGACTACCGCAGCCAGCGGTCTGACATATAGATTAAATAAAGTGGGGCTCAAAGATGATCCCTGTGGGACCCCCAGTGTAAGCGGGTAAGAGGTAGATTTACCGGGTGGGATCGCGACCTGGAATGATCTGTCAGAGAGGAAGGAACGGAACCAACACAAAGCAGACCCCCTAACGCCTGCTTCCTCTAACCGCCGCAACAGGATCTCGTGGGACACCGTATCGAACGCGGCACTCAGATCTAATAACAGGAGTGCCGCTGTTCGTCCGGTATCCAGCACGGAGCGCAGATGTTCAACCATAAACAACAAGGCAGTCTCCGTGCTTTGGCCTGCACGAAATCCATTTTGAGTGGGATCCAAGATGTTGGCTTTGGCGAGATGGTCAGCCAGGATCCCATTCACGTGGGCCTCGGTGACTTTGGCAGCCCACGGCAGCAGTGAGATGGGGCGATAGTTCTCAGGTTTAACCGGATCTAGGGTAGGCTTTTTTAAAATAGGTGTTACTACCGCTTGCTTCCACCTGGTGGGCACGGTCCCTGAAGCCAGCGACAGGTTGATGAGAGCTAGCATGGGTGAGCGACATGTCGCCTGCATGTTCTTAAACTGGGCCGGTTTAAGTGGGTCCACAGGGGAACCAGATTTGATTTTTTGGCTCAATAAATCAAATCCCTCCTCAGAGAGGGGGGCCAGTAGGTCCAGGATCACGTCATCGCCCATCGGACAAACAGCTGAGTCCGAATATTGCAGATTAGTTGGAAAGGTGCAGTAGATTGCTTGCACCTTTTGAATAAAAAAAGAAGCCAGACTTTCGCAGTGGGAGTCTGTACATATTTCCGCTGCGGTGGCCCTCTTGGTCCTGAGGTCCTTTAGGACCTTAAAAATCAATTTAGAGGGGTTAGGGCTGTTCCGAAACTCCTGCGCATAATAGGCGGCACGGGCTCGACAGACCGCTCTATGGTATGCCTTAGTTTGTGTAAGATAGCAGGTTTTAAGCACGGGGTCATAAGATTTTCTCCATCGCCTTTCTGCTTGCCTACAGTCTCTCTTAAGAGACGCTAAGGTCTCATCATACCAAGGACTATGAACTTTAGTCCGGCAGTTGGATCGAACCAGAGGAATTAAAGAGTCCAGGGCCATGGCAATCCAGTTGCAGAATGATTCGTAGCCACAATTGACATCCGAGAAGGGAGGCAAGGGTGTCTTCTCTAGTAGAAGATAGAAGTCTTCTAACTTTAATTTATTCCACTGACGTATGAGAGTGGTTTTGTTCTGCGTCAAGAAGAGAGGTTCCGACATGGGAATAGATGCCTTCACCAGCATATGGTCCGTCCATATCAGCTGGGTAGGTGGACATATAGATATGTCCTCTAAATTGGTGAAAAACGGATCCAGTATATGCCCGCCCTGATGGGTGGGGGAGGACACTCTCTGTGAAAGCTGCAAGGCTTCTAAGTCGGCTAGACAGCTCCGGATGGAGGGTTGAGATGTGCAGTCAAAATGCAGGTTGAGGTCGCCTAGCACATTAAAATTAGCACAGCCAATAGCCTCTGAGCTGATGACGTCCGGGAGAGCGGCCCTAAAGGCGGCATCGCAACCCGGAGGCCGATATATTAAAAGACCAGTAAGGCTATAGCAATGCGAGAAGGAAATTCTGAACCGGGCACATTCACATCCCGGGAGTTTTAGTTCTTTCCATTCGCAGGGGAAGCGGCGTTTCACTGCCATGGCAATTCCACCCCCTCTCGAGCCGCGATTAAGAGTGGCCACGGCATAATCAGGGGGGAAAGCAAGGTTGAGTATCGAGGTATCTGCATCCTGTAGCCAGGTCTCGGTCATGAAAAACACGTCCGGGGAGTCATTAGTAAGAATATCAAAGATCTCCGCATGATGTTTAACCAAAGATCTGACATTTAAGCTATATATAGTAATAGCGCTCACCCCAGACACGCAAATCTGCCGGGATGGTATTTCTAAAGAGCGGATGCGGAAGGGGGAAGGCAGTCGCCAGCAACAACAAGTGCAGCTTAGCGGTGCTACAAGCGGTAGGGAACAAATGGGGAGCCGTTCTCGAATGGCCAGTAAATCTACTCTGCGATACCTGATGGTAGAAGAGGCCATGGCGATGAGACGAGGATGATAGAGTTCTGCCGCACCCCGCACTTCCTTAGCGCTGACGGGCGCAGACGGGTAGACTCTGGCTTGACTCAGGCGCGAGTCAGGCGCTACCGCTGCGCGTCACCGCTGCGCGGGAAGTGTGAGCTTTAAGTAGAGACTCACCTGGTCTCCTAACGGAGCGCTAGAGCGCTCAGGCAAGTGGCGCGCTGAAGGAACAGCACCCCCAATATGGCGGCCAGGCGCCACAAGTAGGCAGTAACAAAGGCAATAAACTCCGCTCTACAAGCGGTGGGGGCACAATTATAGTGCAAGTCTGTGGGCGCGGCGATGTACTTAAAAACAGGGGCTAATAAAATAATTTTCAACCAAGATAGAAAAAGCGGTAAATTTAAAATGGCAAAAGCGCAGCACGCCTACTAACACACTAGCAGTAACGCGCGTTGCAAATGAAGGTAAACCTTTCCTAAGGTCGAGCTGCTCACAGTGCTCGCCTTAAGTAGAGACTCACCTGGTCTACTAAATGTGGGGAATTAGATTGAGTTTTTTGTCTAGTATGACAGCAAGGGATTTGGCGCTGTCGACAATGATGGGTTTATTGTTTAGTAGATTCATCTGATCCATCCATGATTGAACCGGGGGAGGAGAGAGTGAGGAGGAGAAGAGGAGGAATTCAGTTTTGGAGGGATTCAGAATCAGTTGATGAGTTGACATCCAGTTTTGAATGGAGTCGAGAGTGGAGCTTAGGATGGAGAGATCGTGAGTAGAGGCAATCTTGAGGTAGAGTTGAGTGTCGTCAGCATAGAGATGATAGTGAATCCCGGATTTACTCAGGAGATTTCCCAGTGGTTCTAAATAGAGATTGAACAGTATGGGAGCAAGTATCGAGCCTTGGGGAACACCTTGACCTACCGCCACAGGAGGTGAAAGACTGTTCGCTATTTTGATCATTTGGGATCTGCCAGAAAGGAAGGATGCAAACCATTTAAGCACAGTGCCCTCCATGCCCATTCTCTGTTGAAGAATATTGAGGAGGGTGTTGTGATTGACAGTGTCAAAGGCTGCGGAAAGGTCAAGGAGAATTAAAAGACAGGACCCTCCTGAATCGAGTATCCTCAACGCTTCATCAACCACTTGCAGTAGGGCTGTTTCAGTGCTGCAGTTTTGGATGAAGCCGGACTGACAGTTGTCAAGAAGATCATTGTCCTTGATATGACAGGAGAGTTGTTTTGCTACACATCTTTCTGTGATCTTCGCCAGAAAGGGAAGGTTAGTGATGGGGCGGAAGTTGTTGAGGTCATTCGCATCAGCAGTGGGTTTTTTAAGAAGAGGGGTGACCTGCCCAGTTTTGAAGGAGGCAGGAAGGGAGCCTTGCCAGAGTGAGAGGTTGATCAGAGTGGTCCAATAGGAGAGGGAATGGGTATAGAAGTCAATGGCAATGGCACTGGGGATAGGGTCAAGAGAATGGTTGGATGGCTTCGTTTCTCGTATGCACTTGAGAAGGGCATCTTCAGATATGGGGTCAAAGCTATGCCAAATGGCTAAGGATTTGCGCTCCTCTGGAGGGGTAGGATGAGCGACCTGATCCACAAGTGATTTCACTTTTTCATCAAAGAAAATAGCAAAATCTGCTGCTCTCTTTGTAGAATCATCCACCTTGGAGGTTGGGGGAGAGCAGTTAGGCATTTTGATGAGATCGAATATTTTTTTGGGTCTATTTTTGGCGGAGTCAAGGAGGGTTTTGAAGTGTGTCGCTTTCCCAAGGAAGATGTGCTTGTGGTACTTGGATCTTGCTGAGCGAAGCATGGCCAAATTGTCGGAGGAGGGCACTTGCCTCCATTGTTTCTCCAGGAATCTTAGCTGCTTCCTTTCCTCATAAAGGGATTTGTTGAACCAAGGTGCTGAGGGAGTGGGCCTTAACCTTTTGCTTTTGAGTGGAGCGACTTTATTAATTTCAGCTGCAAGAACTATGAGGCTTTGGGAGGTGAGTTTGTCAACATCTAGGTTCGGGTCGAGCCTTGGAAGAGATAACAAAGCTGATTCACAGAGGGGACCGACATCAATATTTTTGGCATCCCGGAACCATGAGATGGCCCTCTTGGGTTGGCCAAGAGTTATAGAGTGTGAAAGTTGAAGAGAGAATGGGATGAGGAGGTGGTCAGACCAATCTACATGAATTGGGGTAGTGGTAGAAAGCATGCCTGCTTTAGAAATAACAAGGTCCAGGATTGCGCCCTTAGAATGTGTTGATTCAGTGCAGTGTTGGATAAGATCATTTGTAGAGAGGAAAGTGGCCAGTGAGTTCGCAGAGGAGTCTTGCGGTACTCCCCAGTGGAGATTGAAGTCACCCACGAAGGTCTGATTGTTACTTCGGGAGTATTGGTCGCTGATGAAGTCGGTGAGTTCATCCATAAACGAAGGGCCACTACGAGGCGGGCGGTAAATGACATGGAATCTGAAGGGTGAACGGTGTTGCAATTGAAGCTCAAGAGAAAGTCATTCAAAGGTTTTGGAGGAGCTGTTAGGAGAGGCCTTGAGTTGGAGGGTGTTTCTAAAGATGACTGCAACACCTCCCCCCGTGTTGTCAGTTCTGTCATTCCTAAATAAAGAGTAGCCTGTGGGTAATAGGAGATCAAATATAGAGTGAGATGTATCTTTGAACCAGGTCTCTGTGAGGAAGAGCATGTCAATATTATGAAGGGTGATGGTATCAGAGATTTCAAGTTTGTGTTTTACTGCAGATCTGCAGTTGTGAAGCATGCAGCGCAGCTCTGTCAAGACTGTTTTGGTGACTGGGGCACTAGGGCTCTGAAGGGTGATCGGGATATTGTACTTATGAGGGGGTACTCGGGGGGTTTAGGTGGATGCTTTGTTCTGACAGAGGTGATGATCGGAATGGTGCAGATAGTGGGGTTGCTAGGGTATGCCGGTTGAGGAGGGGTGGCGTTCAAGGGCTTGAGTGAGTTAACAGAGTTTTCCGACGATAGGTTAAGCTTGGCTGTACTGGGGTGAGGGGGCGAGGTGCATCTCGTGGGAAGTTGGGAAGGAGTAGCGGTGCAAGAAGGGGTGACAATATTAGAGCATAAAAGTGAAATGGCAGCTGTAAGCTGGGAGATGGAGGTGATAAGAATCGGACAGCGGGACAGGCTGAGTGTGGGCGGGCTGCCTGCTGCTTTCTTTGTTTCGTCTTAGTTAGAAGGATTATTAGGCAAAAGTTGTTCGGGTTCGTTGTCTTGTCTTCTTCTGTGTTTTGTTGTTAACTTAAATTATGGCTATGCGCGCCGCCGCGCCCGGGCGCCCCTGATGCCACGCACACGCCGGCCGCCCCACACGCACCTGAGTGCTGCTGCTTTTTGGCCCGGCTGGCTGGCGCATGATGTTTGTGCGTGTCACCACCACTCAGCAGCACCCAGCCCCTAGTGCCCACGCCCCCACGCGCATAAGCGGCGGCGGAAGTGCGGAACAGAAAGTGAAAGGAATGAAAGGCCTGTCCCGCGGCCCGCTGCCATTTCATAGAATCAGGCGGGCGGGCTTAGATTAAGAATGATAACAGTTATCTTAGTCTAAGCCTGTCTGATTGTATGAAATGGCGGCGGGCCGCGGGACAGGCCTTTTATTCTTTCACTTTCTGTCCAGAGTGACTCCAGTCCGACACACACACTCACTCACAGGGTGACGCCGGCGGGGGCCCCCCACCATTTCGGACTTGCGTCTCGGGGCCCCGGCCGGGGCCCCTGCCGGTCCCCCAGGCCATCGAAGAAGTAGACCCTGACTCGGGCCCGGCCGGGGTCCCGCACGCACCATGGCGTGAAATCATTTATTTTCGAACACTGTGACAGTGACTGACTGTCACTTCACTGACTAGACTGACTGTCTCAGGGTGGGTCATGGTTCCCGGCCGGCGGCCGCAGCCGCACCATTTACTAGCTCCTCCAGACAGTCACAGTCCCACTCTCCAGCCAGCCTCCCAGGGGGGCCCCCGAGCCCGGCCGGGTCCCCGCCCGCACCATCTCAAATATACTCGCAGGGGCCCCGGCCCCCTGCCTGCGCACCATTATGAGCCTCACTGCCTAAGCCTACACAGGCCAAGCCATCGTATTGTATTGTGTTGTACACTGACTGCTGTGCAGCTGAGTGACGTGAGAAGGGCCCGGGCCCCGACCGGGGCCCCCAGGAGCTCGGGGCCCCCCCGCAATGCGTGGTCTGCGGGGGCTTGTGTTACGCCCCTGGGTGCTGCAGGTCCTGTGCTTCATTTTCCGCTCATTGCTCAACACACGCGCCACTTCAGGCATATGCGAGCCCCTGTAATCGAGCACCAGCTTCTCAACCACATTGCTAATTTCCTATTGTCACCAGTCCTTCAATAACACCAGGCTGGTTGCTGAAGTAGACTATGAACAGGCTTGCATATGCGTCTACTGATCCTAAGCACCACTCTTTACACTTATGATAAAATAGTTCTTCTAATGGAACAGGCTTACTTCGCATACATGTATCTATGACAGTAGGTAAGTAGGGCCCGATTCACAGAACTAACTTAAGACAAAATCCTAAACTTACTACTATTTTGGCATTCACAGAATGCACTTACTACTTTTGGCATTCACAGAATGAACCTACTACTTTTGGTATTCACAGAAGTTAGGATTTTGTCTTAAGACAAACTTAAGACAAACTTAAGACAGACTTAAGACAGACTTAAGACAAAATCCTGTCTTAAGTCTGTCTTAAGTCTGTCTTAAGTTTGTCTTAAGACAAACTTAAGACAAAATCCTAACTTCTGTGGATACCAAATGTAGTAAGTTCATTTTGTGAATGCCAAAAGTAGTAAGTGCATTTTGTGAATGCCAAAAGTAGTAAGTGCATTCTGTGAATACCAAAGTAGTAGGAAGTTTAGGATTGAGTCTTAAGTTTATTCTGTGAATCAGGCCCGTAGTTCTGTTTTATGTCAGTTACTACTCACTTCACGTTTTAGAACGCATCATGGCGAAATAAACATGATGAGCTAATTAAACTAGCTTTCCATTTAATAAGGCTAGAGGCACACATTCATCATCCTTTAACAAATGCCACTCTCCACTTACATTTCCTTAAAACAACTTTGACAGCTTTCTTTATGCCATGAATCTCGCCTAATCAATTATACCCAAATTCAGTCTGAATGCCCTAGACTGTGTTACTCTTTTCCCTCCAGTTATCGTGACAAAGAGAAGGTCGCAGATGTGTAAGCCCATAACACATAATACATCGACCGGGAGGTTTATAGAAACAAACTTCAAAGACACAAAGTGTTAGAACTGGCTATTTCTGGTAGGCTAAGGCTGACGCCAAAGCCAGGCAGGGCAAGGAAGTCACACGCCAAGATAACCCCTGCTCACCCCCTTGGTAGCTTGGCACAAGCAGTAAGGCTAAACTCGGAGGCAATGTGTAAAGCATTTGCGCCAGCGCACAACAGCAACAACATACTAGGCACACCACAAAGGAAACTCCACACAAGGTTATTATAAAATAACTTTTGTATTGTCAAAACATATCAGATAGAATCACACATGTGCATTGTGCCAACTGGCACGGGCAATATTTACAAGGGATTACTTACAAGACAGGGCCACATAGGCCACTGTCATAATCAGCACTTTTAGAAATAGCTCTTTTAAAAATTAGAATAAGTATATAAAATCACTGTAGCACAAAGTAACAGTTAGAAATCACAACCAGTATCTACTGGGAACAGGTAAGTACCCACTACGCAACCCTAAACACCTTAGGAGCATGTCACGCAGGGGACCAGGACCTCACTAGGACCACCTGCACTAAAAAGAACAACCACCTAAGTATCACACAGCATTTAGGGGTCTAGGAAAGAACACATTACCCATGATGCATAAATATACATTCAGAGGAGTAGTAAAGGGAAACACATGACGCATAAACCTACACATTCAGCGGTGTTTAAGAACAGAGCACATGATGCAATAAAATACATTCAGGGGTGCAGCGCAATAAGACACATGATGCCTAAAACATTCAGAGGTGTTAAGAATAAAGCACATGATGCAATAAAATACATTCAGGGGTGCTGCGCAAGAAGACACATGATGCCTAAAACATTCAGAGGTGCAGCGCATGGAAAGAAAGACACATGATGCCTAAAACATTCAAAGGTGCCAGAACATAGTCAATAGCGCAAAAACACACAGTAGGCAATTACTATTAAAAACATAGGAATCACATTGCGCATAACTTACACAAGCCACCACCTGTGGCAGTCCCTAGGCCAACTGGCCTTGTGGGGCAAAGATGCCCTGAGTCCAATGTCAGAGCGCACTGCCATGCAGCGCCAGTCACAAAGTACAAAAGCCTAAACGTGGCAGCTGCCCACAAAGTGCTGGGCAGCTGGGAACATCACAAACTGTGGCAGGGGCTCTGAAATAAAGGGGTGCCCCTTGAGCACAAACTGCGCCACATTGAGCCACACAGGCTCTGAAACTACTGTGCACCCAGCGTTGGAGCCACACGGGCTCTAAACACAATTGCTGGGTCATTGGAGCCCCCCTCTGGGGCTCGATATCAAGAAAAATGGCCCAGAGCCCCGCTGGGCTCTAACACAAAAGGACTGCCCCCGAAGGAGCCTCGAGGCTCGGAATCAACGTTGGGGCGACCCACTGCCAACCGGGGCCGCCCTAAATGCACCCAGAGCCTTTCATTAGGCTCAAAGACAAAGTAATGCCCCCGGAGCCTCAACCGGCTATAAAACAAGGAAGGCCCCCAAGAGCCTGTCACCAGAGGGGAGGGGCGGGCACCGACAATGTGCCTCGAGCCCCCCTCCGCCTTCGATCACCTCCCGCCGGCTTCCTCTCTCAGGCACCTCTCCGGTCAAGGTTTCAGCGATGCACCAATCCTTGCGCGGCTCTCGGATGAGCCCTCTGTGACGCGGTAGCTCCTGCGGGAGACTCGGCCAATCCGAGCGCGGCTCCACGGGTCAGGCCTCGGCAGCGGACCAATCGGAGCGCGGCTTCTGCAGACGAGCCTCCGGCCACAGCCAATCAGTGAGCGGCCCCTTCGGTTCAGGAAGCGGAGCCTTCGCACCGCGACCGCGACATCGGGAAGGAAATCTCCAGGCAATTACCCGCTTCTGTGCTCCCGGCCTCGAACAACACAACTCGAGGTACGGCTGGGAGCACTTCCGGATAGAAAGTTGTTTGGGCACCAGATCGAGGGTCGAGCACGATCTCGGCCCTCGTGACGCTCCCTGGGCTGGCGGCAATTAAGAACACGGCACCCTCACTTCGACTAGAGGGCAGCCAGCGCACCACATCGATCAGTGGGCAGGAAAATAAAGCGCTTCCAGGCGCTAAGGCAACAAAGCGCTCCCTGCGCTGGGGGAGCTCCAGTCCAGAAAAACACAGCACACAAAGCGCCCTCAAGGTGCTGGGGCCACAGACAACACCAACAGGCCCCCAGAGATGACCCCTAAGCAAGAAGGGTCCATAGAAAGCGCTCTCCCAGGAAAATGCAGCTTCTGCATGCTGCAAAGGTCCCAGTGACTCCCAGGGGGCAAAGCAAAGTCCCCCCCCCCCACAACCCAGCAAGGCAGAGGGGTCCCCCAGGAGTCCAGGAAAGTCCATCAGATGTCCAGGGGCTGGGCAGGGCCCAGGGATTCCCCTGAGCCCCAGCAGCAGCATGCCCCTGGCAGATTCAAGTTAGAAACAAGAACATTTTGGAAGGGGACACAGCCCCTTCTTATACACAGAAAAGTCTTTGAAGTCCTTTGAAGTCTTTGTGCAAGGGGGCCCTGAGCCCGGTCTAAACCAGTTCTGGGGTTGCTGGAGCATTGGGGTGTTTCTGGTTTCCTTCAGCCTGTCAGTATCAGGGTCAGAGGTGACAGTTGGCCAGCAGGAGGGGGAGCCAGCAGGGTGGTCAGGCAGGCACAGCCTTGCACTATCAGATGCGACTGATTGATTGATTTCCTCCCACTTCCCTGGCAGCAGATGCTGCCTTTCATCTACGGGCTGACTCAGACAACCTCCGGGGCTCTGCAGCCCCTGTCACCCTCAAACCAGACAGTTAATCCACAGCAGGCCCAGGCACTCTGGGCCAGGCGCACCAGCCAATCACACGCCAGCAACAACCTACACAAATATGCCAACTTCTAAAAGTGGTACTTCTAGACTAGACACACTCATGCCGCATATACCATTACGCAGCATTCACTCTCACGAGTTCGTACATATCAAACTCGCCCCTGCACTCCCCACACATCAGAAACTACCATGGGCATACATATTCCCCATTCATTCCTATGAGAGGGCAGGTCACTCACCACACATACGCAGAGAGCTCAAGCACTGTACACTGTACCACAGTGAAAAAGTGCGCAGAGGCCTAAAATCACCAACACCAGGTTCCATAAACAGGCTAGGAAAAGGCAAAAAGTCTAGGGGTGAACCTGCCTAAAGGGCTGGGTCCAACACAACCCCCTTCCAGCCAAAACGCAGGGTAGACCAATCACTCCACTGATGGGCTTCACTGCTTTGGGCGACAAAACACAGACACGGACCTGCACAGCAGGGACACCTTCCGGTTCTACGCCACTCTGAACCCACCTGGTTACCTCTAAACAATAACTCTCTGACACAACTAGGATACCACACTGGTACTCCCTAGTCATCCACGGCCAAGACCAGGCCATAGGCCATCCAAATATCACAGGTCCTAACCAATCCACAGAGCGGGGTGTAGTAACCCCTGGCACACAATAGCCATTCTCCACTCTCTCTCTCAGTGTAGCTACAACTACCACTGATCCAACAACCTAGGGTCCACACCCCCAGGCTGACCAGAGGTCACGGGCAAGAATGCCCCACCCTACCTCTACTTCTGGGTTTCCGCACCCTCACAGAGAAGCACTCACCAGAACACAATTTTCCTACCAGATCAGGACCTCACTCCATCACTGGTTTACCACCTGGAAACCATTCCACTTCTGAGGTACAAAGCACACAGCACAGTTCCTCTTCAAGCAGGTAGGGGGACACAGCACACAGCAAAGCCCCCTTTTCTCTACCTTGGTGGAAACAACAAACTGCAGGTGAGCCCCAGATCACACAGCAAGGGCAGCCCCCTCAGCCCCTTCAGCTGATCCACTTTGGTAGAGATTCCTCTTGACCTAGAAGTTCCTAATCTCCCAACCTACGATCTAAACCCTCAGGTTGCACCGGGGTCAGAAGTAAGGACACCGTCCCTCTGCACCCCCTTCCAGTTCCATGACTACAGGCCCAGTATGTCTCAGGCTAGACAGAGCACACGCCAGCGGCGTATCAGCGACACACTCTCCTCCAGTACTCCTTATCACAGGGTGATTCTCAGTATGTCCCAGGCTAGACAGAGCGCACGCCAGCGGCGTATCAGTGACACACTTTCCTTCAGTACTCCTTCCAGGTGAGGCCACAGCCCCAACCTGGCTTTCCCCCTCCTCGGGGAACGACCTCCAGAGGCCCCACAAATGGTCAAGCACTCTAGACGGTCAAATGCTCAGGGAGCCAGGAGTTCTGCACCCTCCACTTAGGAGCGGTACTGCCCAACACTAGGACCGCCGGAGTTCTGGTTACAGACACTCCCCGTCCTCTAGACACAGGAAGATCCTCTTCAAATGACCTATGTACAGCTTAGGCCCCTGACCTGGCGCTCCCTTAGGGAACCCTCCAGGCCCTCAGGCAGGGTTTCGGGCAACGTAGGACACACCGTCCCACACTCACTCCGCCTCCACTGAGACAGGACGTGAGCCCCTACACCCTACCCTTTCTACTGGGATCTAGCTGGGCTACACAGTAACCTCTTCTCCTACACAGGATCATCAGATACTCAAGTCACTTCTTTTAGAATCACCTCCTAATGCCTCTGCAAGACATCTAGCACACCGCCAGACATCCACCTTCTTGTCCAGCGCCTCTGCAGGACCTCCTGCACACCACCAGAGGTACACCTCATGTGCAAGCTCCTTAAAAAAACCTCACACCAACTCCTCCAGTTCAAGACACCACTCATCCACACACTCCCCCTCCAGACTGATGAGACAGTTCTTCACTGCCTCTGACTCACAACCTGTACCCCTCTTACTGAGCACAAGGCACCATACTCTGGGAACTGGGAATGGGACTTCACACGCACTGGACACATTTAAGCGGCCACCACTGGATCCTACCCCACTGGGGAATCCAGACACACACACTACACTCAGGGAACAACCACCCTCCTGAGCTAGTCATTTCTCCTCACACTCCCTCTCTCCCATCAACCCACACAGGGACAGAAATAGGGATTGGACACTGGACCCAGCAAGGGATTCCTAATCTATGGGAACCTCCCCCTCTTCTGGCGTCCCGCCCTGTCACTTTCTCACATCTGCCACTAAACATAAAGCGCAGGAACACATTTGAAAATGACACTCTAGAGGAAAAACAAAAATCAAAAACAATAATCCCAAACATGTGACTGTCTGAAAAAAAATTGCAGAGTTTTGTAATGTAGCCAGTTGTCGCTGTGGCACTGTGCAAACACAAGTCCAAATCCGCACCGCTGCCCAACAATGTTAGAACGGGCTATTTCTGGTAGGCTAAGGCTGATGCCAAAGCCAGGCAGAAACCACCATTCTAGTCAGGGCAAGGAAGTCACACGCCAAGATAACCCCTGCTCACCCCCTTGGTAGCTTGGCACAAGCAGTAAGGCTAAACTCGGAGGCAATGTGTAAAGCATTTGCGCCAGTGCACAACAGCAACAACATACTAGGCACACCACAAAGGAAACTCCACACAAGGTTATTATAAAATAACTTTTGTATTGTCAAAACATATCAGATAGAATCAAACATGTACATTGTGCCAACTGGCACGGGCAATATTTACAAGGGATTACTTACAAGACAGGGCCACATAGGCCACTGTTATAATCAGCACTTTTAGAAATAGCACTTTTAGAAATTAGAATAAGTATATAAAATCACTGTAGCACAAAGTAACAGTTAGAAATCACAACCAGTATCTACTGGGAGCAGGTAAGTACCCACTACGCAACCCTAAACACCTTAGGAGCATGTCACGCAGGGGACCAGGACCTCACTAGGACCACCTGTACTAAAAAGAACAACCACCTAAGTATCACACAGCATTTAGGGGTCTAGGAAAGAACACATTACCCATGATGCATAAATATACATTCAGAGGAGTAGTAAAGGGAAACACATGACGCATAAACCTACACATTCAGCGGTGTTCAAGAATAGAGCACATGATGCAATAAAATACATTCAGGGGTGCAGCGCAAGAAGACACATGATGCCTAAAACATTCAGAGGTGTTAAGAATAAAGCACATGATGCAATAAAATACATTCAGGGGTGCAGCGCAAGAAGACACATGATGCCTAAAACATTCAAAGGTGCAGCGCATGGAAAGAAAGACACATGATGCCTAAAACATTCAGAGGTGCCAGAACATAGTCAATAGCGCAAAAACACACAGTAGGCAAATACTATTAAAAACATAGGAATCACATTGCGCATAACTTACACAAGCCACCACCTGTGGCAGTCCCTAGGCCAACTGGCCTTGTGGGGCAAAGATGCCCTGAGTCCAATGTCAGAGCGCACTGCCATGCAGAGCCAGTCACAAAGTACAAAAGCCTAAACGTGGCAGCTGCCCACAAAGTGCTGGGCAGCTGGGAACATCACAAACTGTGGCAGGGGCTCTGAAATAAAGGGGTGCCCCTTGAGCACAAACTGCGCCACATTGAGCCACACAGGCTCTGAAACTACTGTGCACCCAGCGTTGGAGCCACACGGGCTCTAAACACAATTGCTGGGTCGTTGGAGCCCCCTCTGGGGCTCGATATCAAGAAAAATGGCCCCGAGCCCCGCTGGGCTCTAACACAAAAGGACTGCCCCCTCAGGAGCCTCGAGGCTTGGAATCAATGTTGTGGCGACCCACTGCCAACCGGGGCCGCCCTAAATGCACCCAGAGCCTTTCATTAGGCTCAAAGACAAAGTAATGCCCCCGGAGCCTCAACCGGCTATAAAACAAGGAAGGCCCCCAAGAGCCTGTCACCAGAGGGGAGGGGCGGGCACTGACAATGTGCCTCGAGCCCCCCTCCGCCTTCGATCACCTCCCGCCGGCTTCCTCTCTCAGGCACCTCTCCGGTCAAGGTTTCAGCGATGCACCAATCCTTGCGCGGCTCTCGGATGAGCCCTCTGTGACGCGGTAGCTCCTGCGGGAGACTCGGCCAATCCGAGCGCGGCTCCATGGGTCAGGCCTCGGCGGCGGACCAATCAGTGAGCGGCCCCTTCGGTTCAGGAAGCAGAGCCTTCGCACCGCGGCGGCGACATCGGGAAGGAAATCTCCAGGCAATTACCCGCTTCTGTGCTCCCGGCCTCGAACAACACAACTCGAGGTACGGCTGGGAGCACTTCCGGATAGAAAGTTGTTTGGGCACCAGATCGAGGGTCGAGCACGATCTCGGCCCTCGTGACGCTCCCTGGGCTGGCGGCAATTAAGAACACGGCACCCTCACTTCGACTAGAGGGCAGCCAGCGCGCCACATCGATCAGTGGGCAGGAAAATAAAGCGCTTCCAGGCGCTAAGGCAACAAAGCGCTCCCTGCGCTGGGGGAGCTCCAGTCCAGAAAAACACAGCACACAAAGCGCCCTCAAGGTGCTGGGGCCACAGACAACGCCAACAGGCCCCCAGAGATGACCCCTAAGCAAGAAGGGTCCTTAGAAAGCGCTCTCCCAGGAAAATGCAGCTTCTGCATGCTGCAAAGGTCCGAGTGACTCCCAGGGGGCAAAGCAAAGTCCCCCCCCTCAGCCCAGCAAGGCAGAGGGGTCCCCCAGGAGTCCAGGAAAGTCCATCAGATGTCCAGGGGCTGGGCAGGGCCCAGGGATTCCCCTGAGCCCCAGCAGCAGCATGCCCCTGGCAGATTCAAGTTAGAAACAAGAACATTTTGGAAGGGGACACAGCCCCTTCTTATACACAGAAAAGTCTTTGAAGTCCTTTGAAGTCTTTGTGCAAGGGGGCCCTGAGCCCGGTCTAAAACAGTTCTGGGGTTGCTGGAGCACTGGGGTGTTTCTGGTTTCCTTCAGCCTGTCAGTATCAGGGTCAGAGGTGACAGTTGGCCAGCAGGAGGGGGAGCCAGCAGGGTGGTCAGGCAGGCACAGCCCTGCACTATCAGATGCGACTGATTGATTGATTTCCTCCCACTTCCCTGGCAGCAGATGCTGCCTTTCATCCACGGGCTGACTCAGACAACCTCCGGGGCTCTGCAGCCCTTGTCACCCTCAAACCAGACAGTTAATCCACAGCAGGCCCAGGCACTCTGGGCCAGGCGCACCAGCCAATCACACGCCAGCAACAACTTACACAAATATGCCAACTTCTAAAAGTGGTACTTCTAGACTAGACACACTCATGCCGCATATACCATTACGCAGCATTCACTCTCACCAGTACGTACATATCAAACTCGCCCCTGCACTCCCCACACATCAGAAACTACCATGGGCATACATATTCCCCATTCATTCCTATGGGAGGGCAGGTCACTCACCACACATACGCAGAGAGCTCAAGCACTGTACACTGTACCACAGTGAAAAAGTGAGCAGAGGCCTAAAATCACCAACACCAGGTTCCATAAACAGGCTAGGAAAAAGCAAAAAGTCTAGGGGTGAACCTGCCTAAAGGGCCGGGTCCAACACAAAGTGTGTGTTAATCGCCGATGGGGTGATTACCAGTTTATTTAGGTCCAGACTTTACTAATAGGGACATCTTCTTAAGTACTTGAAGACGGAGTTACTGTGTGGGAGTTTAGAATACCCTGTAGGTTGAACGAAATTGTTATGAACCAGGATAATGATGTAATACAAACACAGTGCTTGGATATTTATTAATGTACAAATCAGGTAGCCCTCAATCTTGTGTGAAGTCCACTGCATTATCTTTTTTTCCGCTGACAGATTTTCTTGGATCACTGCCACCTTTTATCCAGGTTTCATTTAATTGTGGGTTCTATATACTGGTGAGGAGCACGTCGACTCTAATTATAGCGATTTGGATGCCTGTGTATACATGATGAGAAGGTCACGCACACTAGCCTGGAACAAATAGTAGATTTCTGGGGGTTAATGATGTTTGCTCAAGGCATGCTTTGTGTTATGTTTGATTTCTACCAGCTAATGTTTTTGCTTGCAACTTTTTAATAACACCCTCCTCCCCCCATAGTTTCACATAACCCTTAACCCTCTGTGGTAAACACATCTTCAAAATGCATTGCAGACCATACCAGCTTTCCGGATCTCCTCCTTGGCAAAGTCATGTTTTGTTTTATGTTGTATTCAATCCTGGCTTCGTTTCATTCATTTGTCCTAGTGTTGGCAAGGCTTGCCAACGCTGCATCACCCCTTAATACTTTCTTTGCTCTGCTTTTCTCTTTGAATCCGTGTTTGCATGTCATTTTCTCATGTTTTCCGCTTTCTTTTTGCTCTTTGCAAAGACTCTTGGGAGGATTTGACAGAGTAGGTGGACTAAAGGTACGTGTCACACCCACATCTTTCAGGTGTTTGCACTTTTAAACTGACTTGCACTTTAGAATGACATTGTCTCATTGAACTTGCATCTTTAAAAATCCTGGTGTGTAACTGTAACCAAAGTGCGGTGGACTGAATAGTCTGTTTCGTGTGCTTTAAAGGCATTTGAATATCCGGCCTTCAGTCATTTTGTGTTAAGAGTAACACAAGGAAGTAAAACCAAAACAGCAGGCCCCAGCTCATCAACCTGCTATACTATTAAAGAAATTAGTGAAGATGCTGCAGTCATCTTTTTCTTTAGTCTGTCTGTCCTGTGGTCCACACCAGTTATGTTCAGGCAGACCCCAGGGGCCTGCCTGGAACAGTAATTAAACTGGGGTGCTCTTGCAGGTAACACCTAGCATCTTTAGACGGATCCGCCACCTGGGAACCACCTACAGGACACTAGTATCATGTGGGCAACTGTTCCCTTAAACCAGCCGCGCCTCTTGACCATCGTGTTC
The DNA here is from genome assembly GCF_964263255.1 of Lissotriton vulgaris. NCBI lineage: Eukaryota > Metazoa > Chordata > Amphibia > Caudata > Salamandridae > Lissotriton > Lissotriton vulgaris. The sequence continues at coordinate 2,688 of NW_028243463.1, read as the reverse complement.
CTTTAATGGAGCTGTTTTACCAAAATAGGGAAATGAAATGAATTGTATTGACTTTAGAGGTAAGAGCGGTCAGTTGCCAAGCTCAGTACTGTGAACTTTAGCCTCGGGTGTGGGAGGGAAAGATATCTCCTCCTTTGACACATTTCACTTCCAACTGTGTGAGCTTCTTTTCTTTAGCGTATCATGGCCACCTCCCCTCTTCCTCGCTTGGGACATAGGGCCAGATGTATCAAGATTCCGTTTTGCGAATCCTAAATAGCGATTTTTTGCGAACCGCTATTTAGAATTCGCAAAATGGAATGTATGTACAAAATCGCAAATTTTTAGCGATTCCTTATTATTCTTTATTTGTGAATTCGCATTTTGCGAATTCGCAAATAAAGAATAATTTCCAATGCATTCCTATGGGCCAGGAGGCCCATAGGAATGATAGTGCAATAATTCTCAAATTGTGAATTCGCAATTTGCTAATCGCAATTTGAGAATTATTTCAAGGGTGCAGGGGTGTCTCAAAGACACCCTGCTGCACCCCTGAAATCTACATGTGTGTGCATGTGGCACACATACATGCCCTATGGGCATGTATGTGTGTCACATGCCACCCTCACAAATGACAATTAGGGCATTTTTAAAAGAAATCGCAAATTACCACCAACTACAAGTTGGTGGTAATTTGCGATTTCTTAACACAAATTCGCAATTTGAAAATGTTTCATACATATCATTTAAGGAATCGCAAAATTTGCGATTCCTTAAATGCTATGGCAAAATAAGGAATCGCAAATTATTGCGATTCCTTAAATTGTGATTTTTTCATACATATGAAAAAATGCAAATAGGCCGTTTGCGAGTCGCAAAGGCCGAAATTCTGCAAATTTCGGCCTTTACGAGTCGCAAAAGCCTTGATACATCTGGCCCATAGTCCTGAAGTCTTTTATTTTGGGCAGGAGTTGCATTTACACTTATATGCAGTGTGTTTTCAACATTGCTATTAGGATCGTGTGTGTTTTCTTATAAGCTCAAATTATTCATGTTGCATCATTTTGCTTACCAGTTATTATAGGAGTATGTTTTTACAGATTATTAATGACTGACTTGGTTCTAACAAGGACCTCTTTGACATAAGTGAACGAACAGTCGATCTATAAGAAACAGCTGGGTAAACAAGCATTTGCAATGCAATAGGTCTCGCATTATTAAAGTTTGAGCTATTGGTGTTGCATTATTTAGCAATGCCAATAGCTCAAACTTTAATAATGCAAGACCTATTGCATTGCAAATGCTTGTTTAGTATATGGTTTGGTCCCCCCCTCGGGCTCACTGTGTATTAGTGCTAATTACTGTGATTTCTTTGCTTAAGTATTGGGTACTTTGCGCATATCTCCATGTAGAAGATACTGAAATGTACTAGAGGATATTATATGATAAATACATATTTTTATAAATACCTTGTGTGGTTCTCTTTCATTTAATCTATACTATAAGATTGCATTCTGGTAAAACAAGCTGCTTTACACTCCTTCAAGACTAAGCCTGAAGGCTGCTCTCCACAGCTACAACTTGGATAGCTTTCTAAGGTTGTCTGAGACCATTTAGGATAGGATATGTGTTTGTAAAGCGCCCAAATGCAGTGGCATCTTGGCGCTGGTGGGTATGGAAGTGGTACAGCCTATGTTACAGGAGCTAGAATGATTTAACAGCCACCATAAGGGTTGTCTGAACTGGTGCAGGGTATCCACTTACATTAGTGGACAGCATATACAAGGCCAGCCTGTCACATACAGGAGATAGTCTCTGCTCCGTATAGGTGCCATTGTTCCAAAGGTTTTGTGCTCCGCAGACTAACAGAAGACAACACTGCAAAATGTCACTGAAAACATATACTTAAATAACACAGCAAACTCATGCATTGTAGATGAAAGAGTAAAAATGTAACCCATATAAAGTTGCTCTGTTGGAGTCATGTGGAGTTGGCTTTGTTGGACTTGGCCCTTTTGGCAGGTTCACCCCTGAACTTTTTGCCTTATGCTCTGACATAGTGGTAGTGGTTTTTGGCCTCTGCTCACTTTAGAACTGTGGCCCAGTGTAAAGTGTGTCCGCTCTCTGAGTGCTTGTCGTGAGATTGGCCTGCCCTCCCTCAGGAATGCATGGGGGATATGTGTGTCCATGGTAATTCCTGGTATGGGAGGAGTGTAGGGGCGAGTTTAGTATGTATGAACTCGTGGCCTCTGGGATAAGTCTGAATGCTCGTGCCAAGCTACCAAAGGGGTGAGCAGGGGTTATCTTTGACGTGTAACTCCCTTGCCCTGTCTAGAGTGGTGGTCCCTGCCTGGCTTTGGCGCAAGCCTTAGCCTACCAGAGATCCCATTTCTAACAGGCTTCATGAGGAGAATACAGAGGGAATGCTCTATAGTCAAACACTAAAAAATAGAAGAATGCTAAATGCAGAGTGGGTGTACTGACATGTCACTTCATAGGATATTTAAAAACAAGAATTGGACTTCAAGAAAGCATCTCACCTAAATACCTATTCTGTATGTATCCACACCGAATGTTATTGAGAAGACGCAGTGGATCCACCGCATGTAAGAGCCATGCCCATTATGCTGGGCATGCCCAAATTGTGTAGTGTGACCCCAGAGGTTAACATCTTGATGTCACGTATTGGTGGTGTCAGTGGTTGCTGTG
>NW_028243462.1:0-35011 GCF_964263255.1 Lissotriton vulgaris | reverse complement strand
AGTAAGAATGGGCGTAAAATCTGTTCCGCTTGCGGATTTTGCAGATTTTCGGTAAATTCGCAATCCGCGAACTCTCGCAAATTTGCCGAAAATCCACAAATTCGCATGCGGCAGATTTTTTTGCTTGGTGATACAATATTGCGGCGCGCGGCGTTCACTTACCGTCATTCAGCGTTTGCCGAGTTGTTTTCTTGATATTTTGCGAGTGCTGCGCCATTTTGGATCTTGCTGCGGGATTCCGCGGGAGTTTGGCGACCGCGATTACGTAATCGCGGCTTGCCACTTTGCACAGCACGCATTGCGAGAGTTCGCAATTGCGAACACGTAGATGCGGCGTGCAGCAACAATCTCGCACTCCCGAAATACAGAATTTGCAATTCTACACAATAAATCCACCAGCAAGCAGCATAAACCTTCTGAAAATGATGAATTTTATCAGAATAACTCCTCAGGTTTACATTTACTTGCACTTTTTTTTGCAAGGAGTCCATTTTGGGGGTGGGGGTGGGAGGAAGGAAGTGCCCCACAGTCTCCAACTTCCTGTTCCTGTCCAGCAGGCTCCTCCCAGTGCTTTCTTCATGTGCTGGTCACTTTCATTCAGATCTTGACCTGGAAGGATTACTTTTTGTGGATGCTGCTGGATATTTGGATTTGAGGCCTTTTTGACTTTCTTTGGATCACTTTTGGATTTGAAATTTCACAAGTAAGTTTGTTTGGGCCATTACAGTTGCTGCAACTACAATTTAGGACTTTTCGATTTTTGGGCTGTTGTGGGGGTCTTTTGCCCAGGGGTAGTGAGTGGTGCATGGACTGAGTCTTTCTGTGGGGTCTCTTTAATGTAAATATCATGGAGGGCATGGATGGCATGGGATTGTGCTGATTTTTGTGTGTTTTTCGATTTTTGGGCTGTTGTTGGGGCCTTTTGCCCAGGGCTAGTGAGTGGTGCATGGGCCTAGTCTTTCTGTGGGGTGTCTTGAATTTAAACATCATTAAGGGCATGGATGTCATGGGATTGTGGTGATTTTTGTGTGTTTCTGCGATTTTTTGGGGTGTACATGGGCCTGTCCATGTGGGTGGGGGCCATTTTGAGGACTGGTGCAGGCCGGGCCTGTCCATGTGGTGGGGGTCTAGGGGCCATTTTGAAGCCAGGCAGTGTGCTTTGTTGTGCCATAGGCCTGCACCCTGTCTGCCATGCTTTCATCCATTATGCCCAGGGGTACTCAGGGGTGCATGGGCCTAGTCTTTCTGTGGGGTGTCTTGAATTTGAACATGATTGAGGGCATGGATGGCATGGGATTGTGGTGATTTTTGTGTGTTTTTCGAGTTTTGGGCTGTTGTTGGGGCCTTTTGCCCTGGGCTAGTGAGCGGTGCATGGGCCTAGTCTTTCTGTGGGTTGTCTTGAATTTAAACATCATTGAGAGCATGGATGGCATGGGATTGTGGTGATTTTTGTGTGTTTTGTCGATTTTTTGGGGTGTTCATGGGCCTGTCAATGTGGGTGGGGGCCATTTTGAGGACTGGTGCAGGCTGGGCCTGTCCATATGGTGGGGGTCTAGGGGCCATTTTGAAGCCAGGCAGTGTGCTTTGTTGTGCCACAGGCCTGCACCCAGTCTGCCATACTTTCATCCATTATGCCCAGGGGTACTCAGGGGTGCATGGGCCTAGTCTTTCTGTGGGGTGTCTTGAATTTGAACATGATTGAGGGCATGGATGGCATGGGATTGTGGTGATTTTTGTATGTTTTTCGATTTTTAGGCTGTTGTTGGGGCCTTTTGCCCAGTGCTAGTGAGTGGTGCATGAGCCTAGTCTTTCTGTAGGGTGTCTTGAATTTAAACATAATTGAGGGCATGGATGGCATGGGATTGTGGTGATTTGTGTGTGTATTTTTGATTATTTGGGGTGTTCATGGGCCTGTCCATGTGGGTGGGGGCCATTTTGCGGACTGGTGCAGGCCGGGCTGTCCATGTGGTGGGGGTCTAGGGGCCATTTTGAAGCCAGGCAGTGTGCTTTGTTGTGCCATAGGCCTGCACCCAGTATGCCATGTTTTCATCCATTATGCCCAGGGGTACTCATGGGTGCATGGGCCTAGTCTTTCTGAGGGGTGTCTTGAATTTGAACATGATTGAGGGCATGGATGGCATGGGATTGTGGTGATTTTTAAGTGTTTTTCGATTTTTGGGCTGTTGTTGGGGCCTTTTGACCTGGGCTAGTGAGTGGTGCATGGGCCTAGTCTTTCCGTGGGGTATCTTGAATTTAAACATCATTGAGGGCATGGATGGCATGGGATTGTGTTGATTTGTGTGTGTTTTTTCGATTTTTTAGGGTGTTCATGGGTCTATCCATGTGGGTGGGGGCCATTTTGAGGACTGGAGCAGGCCGGGCCTGTCCATGTGGTGGGGGTCTAGGGGCCATTTTGAAGCCAGGCAGTGTGCTTTGTTGTGCCATAGGCCTGCACCCAGTCTGCCATACTTTCATCCATTATGCCCAGGGGTACTCAGGGGTGCATGGGCCTAGTCTTTCTGTGGGGTGTATTGAATTTGAACATGATTGAGGGCATGAATGGCATGGGATTGTGGTGATTTTTGTGTGTTTTTCGATTTTTGGGCTGTTGTTGGGGCCTTTTGCCCAGGGCTAGTGAGTGGTGCATGGGCCTAGTCTTTTTGTGGGGTGCCCTGAATTTAAACATCATGGAGGGCATGGATGGCATGGGATTGTGATGATTTTTCTGTGTTTTTCGATTTTTTTGGGGTGTTCATGGGGACTGGCCATGTGGGTGGGGGCCATTTTGAGTGCTGGTACAGGCAGGCCCTGGTCATGTGCTGGGAGGCAAGGGGCCATTTTGAATGCAGGCAGTGTTCTCAGGCCTGCACCCATTTTGCCTAGCTTTCATCCATTATGCCCAGGGGTAGTGAGTGGTGCATGGGACTAGTCTTTCTGTGGGGTGTCTTGAATTTAAACATCATGGAGGGCATGGATGGCATGGGATTGTGCTGATTTTTGTGTGTTTTTCGATTTTTTGGGGTGTTCATGGGGACAGGCCATGTGGGTGGGGGGCATTTTGAGTGCTGGTACAGGCAGGCCCTGGCCATGTGCTGGGAGGCAAGGGGCCATTTTGAATGTGGGCAGTGTTCTCAGGCCTGCACCCATTTTGCCTAGCTTTCATCCATTATGCCCAGGGGTAGTGAGTGGTGCATGGGCCTAGTCTTTCTGTGGGGTGTCTTGAATTTACACATCATTGAGGGCTTGGATGGCATGGGATTGTGCTGATTTTTATGTGGTTTTCGAGTTTTTGGGGTGTATAATTGAACTGATGTTCCTCTGTCTTCCATTGCTTTTAGGTGCACAAGACTCAAGAGAACCACCAGTGCCAGGAAGAAGTCCTGCAGCGGTGTGTCTGTGCAGCATGACATCAAGCGACATCACGTCTGGCCACAGACAACTCTGCAACTCGTGCAACTGCGGCCTGCTGTTCTGACCTCTGAAGAAGATGGCCCCAAAAAAAGGTCCCCGTAGCTCCTCTAGCAAGAAAGTTGCCAGTAAGGAGCAGAAGAAGCAAGTTACCAAGGAGACTGGTGTGCCGCCCGCCACATTTTTGGGGAATAAAAAAAAAAGTACGCCTGCAGCAGCGGAATCTGCTGGGGACCAAGCTGGGAGCAGCACCCCCGCCCCATTGGGCTCAGTGCCACCACCACCACGCTAACTTAAGTCCAAGCCCTTGAGTGCTTCAGAGGCAGCCAGTCTACCTGTTCAATCACCATCGACCAGTGATGTTGGCTCATCACAAGAAAGTAGCAGCAATGTCCTTCAATCAACACAGGTTGTTGTAACCCATCTGACGAGTGTTGAACAACCACAGCCGCAACAACAACCACATGTGCAAGTACAAGCCCAAGTACATGTGGAAGGAGAGGCAGCGCAAGTAGATGCGCAAGCAGAGGTGCATGGAGGGACACAAGTGCCCACAATAGTTGTTCCTCCCAAAGTAGAGGCACATCAGGAAATCGACATTCAAGCCGAGGTATCATTTGAGGAAGACACTCCTCCTGATGATCATTCATTGTCTTCCACATCCCTAGCAAGGAAAAGATCAAGGGTGGTGTCTACATCTTCTTCCAGCCCAATTCCTTCTGATGATATGGATCAAACTTGGGAACCACCACTGCCGTCTGAGAGTGAGGCACACCATGATCTGTCAAAGGTAGCTAAGCGTAAATGGAAGGTCCCCGAAACTCTCATAGTTATGGAATGTGATGACGCTCAACAAGAAGTGGCGTATACTCCTGCTGATGAAGGCTCTCACGACGACGACGCAGTCATCATAGGCTTCACTCCAGCTTCACTCCAGCCTCAGCGGGCATGCAGCAAACAGACATTTTGACCCTAGGCCGAAAAGCTGCTGAGCGTGATGATGTTGTCGACGAGGAGGCAATGGGAACACCATCATTGGAGTTAACTAGTACACCACCACCTACCGCTTCTATATTTCTTCCTCGCCAGAAGGGACCTCCATCCACCACGACCTCAATTAGTGGTGGTGAAAGTGCACAATGTAGTAAAGTTCGGCAATACACATCCTCCACTTCATCTGGCATTAGCAGCATGACCACCACCTGTATCGCCTCCTCCGGCCCCCACAGACATTTCAAGTCCGCAGTTTGGGACTTCTTTAGTGTTTGCCCAAAAAAGGAAAACATAGCCATTTGTAGCATTTGTAATTTTGCAGTTAGTCGTGGTAAGTTTGGTACCAACTATGGTACCGGAGGCCAGAGAGGTCATCTTAAGAGACAGCACGCTGTCCAATGGTTTGCACACCTAAAGGAGATCAAGGAAGCCCGAATTGCAAGTCAACAAAACGTTGATGTTTCATCTGATGATGACGAGGAGGAAGAAGCGTCAAACACTCCACTTACACCCAGTACCCCTGTCAGCACACCCCTTGCGAGCCACACTAAGAGTGTGGGAGAGAGTGAGACACCAATGCGAAAAAGTTTATCAGCGAGTGTAACTGGGTCAAAGAAGTCATCATCATCATCCCGTAAAGTGGTCCAGGCCAACATTAGAACCATGTTGTTTTCAGAAGCGCCATATGAACGCAACCACCCACTGACGCGTCTGTATAACACTAAGCTGGCTAAAATGCTAGCTTTGGACCTTCTCCCTTTTTCTTCTGTAGAAGGGGTTGGTGTTCTAGAATTAGTGGCAGCGCTCAGCCCTAAATGGAAGGTTCTAACCGGTTCTATTTTGCCAGAGTTGCAGTTCCAGCACTACATGAAGATGTGCTGGAGGTGATTGGGGCAGCTTTGCAGAAGAGTGCTGTTCACACTATACATCTGACAACAGACATGTGGACCAGTGGCGCAGGCACTGATTACATGTGCATCACTGCACACTGGGTCTCTTTTTCAGGGGTTAAAGCAAAGCTAAACGCAGGTGTTGACCCGGACCAAGTTTTTAAAGCTGCTCGGAAACATGCAACACTAGCCATGTTTGGCTTGGAGAAACGTCATACAGCAGAAAACATTTTGAATGAGTTTAACACAAAGGTCTTTCACTGGCTGTCCCCAAAAAAGTGCAAGATTGGTTATGTTTCCACGGATAATGGCGACAATGTAGTTGAGGCGATGGATCTGGGTAACTTTTTCAGAGTGCCGTGTTTGGCGCACTGTATAAACCTGGTTGTTAAAAAATTCTGAGTGATAAAGACAGTCCAGTGTGCGAGTTAGTGGCCACCTGCCGAAGAATGTGCAACCATTTCAGCCATTCTTATAAGGCATCTGAGGGGCCTGCTACATGAACGTCGAATGCCAGTGAAAGCACTCATCCAGGAGGTGCCAACACGTTGGAACTCAACCTACTACATGCTTGAGCGTCTGTATAAGCAGTTTACGGTACTCGATCAGTATTTCTTAACACTGGGTACAGCTCAGAAGGACCTGAGGCTAGATGCGGCGCAATGGAAGCTAGTTAAAAGCCTGACAGACATGCTTCGTCCTTTTGAGGTATTCACGCGTGCAATCAGCAGGGAGGACTGTAATTTGGGAAAAGCTATGCCATTGTTGCGCATGCTGGAGCACCAACTGAAGGCGGTGTCTCCTATGTTTCAAAAAGATGAAGAAAAGCAAGAAGCTTTTGTTTTGGCGGAGAAATTATTAGAGCGCCTACTTGGCGATGAACGTCTTCAAATGATCCACTCAGAACAGCATTACATTTGTGCTACTATTCTGGATCCACGCTACAAAAAGACGCTGGCAGGCAGAGCATTTTTGCCTTTTGGTGATGAAGATGTTACAAAGTAAAAACATTGGCTAGTCTTGTCAGCCATGAGGTTTGAAAGAGAATGGCAGAAAATTGATGGAAAAGGCAGTACATCAGCATCAGCAGGCCATCCCCAGTCAAAAGAATCCACTTCTGCACCTGTGGCTGTGGCAGAAGTGACCTCTCAGCCGTTAAAGACACCGGCAACCGGATCATCTGCACCAGACACAACAGTAACATTGGGTGAAGAAGAGGATTGGCTAACTCTGCTTGGGTTTGGTTCTCAAAAGGTCCCAGCAAAAAGTAAGCAAAGTGGAGGAACTGTGGAGAACCTTCAGTCGATGGTGCAGGACTATCTGAATTAAGCATGGGCGAATTTTGCGAATCTGGCATTCGCAAATTTTGCAAATTTGCGAACTCGCAATCCGCAAAATCTGCAAATTCTCGCGGATTTGCGTTTTTTTTTGTGTTCGCAAGGGTTTCTGCCAATTCACGAGGGTTTGGTACCAGTTCGCAATTGCGAACTTACTTGTCGGCTCGCAATGGTCGCGACTATGTTGTTTCTACGTCTGGTTCATGATCACAGGTTCCCAGCAACCTCGGTTTCACCACTGCCACCCTCTGTTTCACCCATGCCACCCTCTGGTACATCAATGCCGCCCTCTGGTTCATCATCATTGTAGATTATGGGGGGGAAAAGCAAGCACACCTGCCCGGCTTCAACTGACATGAATTAATTTGGGGTTGGTATATTAATGTGTCACTGTTTTAAAATTCCAGGTCTGGCAACTGCTTCCTTATCAGTAATTTGCTTTCTGTTGCAGTGCAATTTTTTTTTCCAGGACCTTTGTGGCCTACTTGTAGCTATTCTGTGAGCCTACTGTGAGGGTCAGAGCAGGGTCATACAATTGTTGCAACTAGCAACAGAACTCTGGAGGGGCCCCAGTCAGGAAGCACTACAGGGAATGGTTACTAATGATGAGTTTGTACTCTTGCACCTGCTGAGTGCTTTCAGTTTTGCAAAACTCGTTTTTCTGCAATTTCGCGAGATTCGCGGGGCGCGAACTTGCGCGAGATCGGATTCGGAAGCCGTGAATTCGTGCGAATATGCGATTTGTTTTTTTGCGGCGTGTCAGTTCGCCAGGTTTTGTGCGTTTTAGCGAGCCACTTGTAGCACAAGGCGCGAAGTTACCCTCGCGGTCGTTCAAGGGCGCGGCCATCTTGTTTGCATGATGTATTTCCGTTTCCGGGCGCGAAGTGTAATCTCGCAAAGTGTGCGGCTCGCTAGTACAATTTTGCGGGTGTTCGCAAGGAAAATCTCGCGCAAACTTACCCGCGCGGTCCTGAACGGGCGCGGCCATCTTGCTTCTCATTCATTGCTATGGTTCTGGGCATGCTTTTGGTATTCTCTCTGTATCTCTGCCATCCTTTGCTTGTTTGAAGTTTTTTTTGATCTATTTTACTTATTATCTATCTCTCTATTTTTCTAGCTCTATATTTTTGTGTTTTCTGCTACTTTTGGTTAATTTTAAACTACTTTTTTCAACTCTTTACTTTTCTTCTCTTCCCTATTCTATTTTCTTTATTATTTAGCTTCCTTTCTGCCCTAGACCATGGTGAAGGGAGCCGGAAAGCATCCCGAGAAGGGGAAGGGTCCCGCACCCCGTGCCTGGCTCCCGTGCGGGCGTTTGAGGGGGGAGCAGGTCATACCCCGGGAGATCTTCAGCCCGGAGGAGGTGGCCGCACTAATTTTTTATGTTCAGCGCCGCCTCCCCAGGACCATCATGGCAGGCGGCAAGATCGGTAGCGGGTACGGGATCCGGGAGCGCCATAAGCGGTGGGAGAAGGTGAGCTGGGCCATGTTCCACCACTCTCGGGTCCGGCGCACCTACAACCAGGCCACCCACTGCTGGACGGATGTCCTAGACCGTGAACGCGATCTGCTCGACCTGCTTGGCCTTGAGATCCCCAGGCTTGGTGAGTAGTAGTAGCTATTTCTTTACTACTCTGTTTTCTCCTGCTCTGTGTGTTATTATATTGCAAATTTTTGTTTTTTACCAAGAGCAATAATGCTGCTCATTACATTGTAGGTAAATTATATTTCAAAATCTTCTGTGCATTTCAGGTGCACTGCTCTCCTTCTCAGTAGCGTTGCTACTATGCTTATTTGTTTTCGATTTTGTGTTCATTTCATTGGCCTGTGAAATTATGTATGAGTGTAGTTTAAAGAACTGCGTAATGCTAGACACTAAGGTTCAGATTTTTAATTACCGGCGCATCCATGCAAAGTAGCAGGGATGCGCCAGTAATTGTGCGCCACGCCACCATCACCCCTGGTGCGCCGCATTTACAATGCGGCGCACCATGGGCCCAAAACGTCACCAAAGCGTTACGCATCTTTGCCGTAAAGGCGGCGCATTGCTGGAGTTGCGTCGCAACGATGGCGAAGCTCCATCAATGCTCTGGGGTGCCTTATCTCCCCAATGCTGCGTCAAGCCGTATGTCTGCTTCAAGCAGGCGCAGGGTTTGAGTCGCGCATCATTGTCGTTAAAGTGAGTGATTGAAATCTTGTAGATTTCCCTCAGCCACTTTTTGGATGCGTTCCTGCGCAGGAACGCCCTCCCTTGCGCCGGAACGCCCCCTGATGGCGCAGGGCTTTACAACGTGATGCATCTCCCATATGCGTCACGTTGTTAATATATGCCGCACCATTGCGCCTCTTTTGTTCTGCCACTGCGTCACAAAAGTCACGCAACAATGGAGCAAAAGAGCCGCAAGGGGCTTCTAAATCAGCCCCTACACACTCAAGTCCAGTCCTTCCTTTGTACACATGGCGATAAGAAGAAATAGTGGTGGTGGATTGATAGTTTGAGTATTTTAATGACTGGTTAATGTAGTAGGATACTTTAGTGTTGTCGCTGATCTGCAATCACGATGGACTTTGTCTGTCACTTCGCGTGCTGCGGACTGCTGACTGCCAATCCTAGGCAAACCTTTTTAGTACTTTGTTTAGTGAGTTACATAAGAAGTTTCCAATTCGATGGTCCGCAAATCAAGCAATACTAATAACGTAGTAGACCACATGAGATCAGTCAATAATATATCCCGTGGAATAGTTGTCTATTTGCTATTTCGCCAAAATATTTTGTTATTGTTCTTTTGAAATGTTTGATTTGGTTGACAAATATCATCCATGTTTTCTGGTCTTTCTTTCTTTCATAATGTATATCAGCTCCCCCCAGGGACAAGAGGACACAGGAGGAGGAGGAGGGTGCTGTTCAGGATGAAGGCCAGGATCGGGCAGGTGAGGGCTCCTTTGCTGGCCCCAGTAAGTTTTAATTTTAATATAGCGTACTTATTTTTTCCTAGCGTTCCTCATTCGATTTTTTCTAAATCATCTTTGATCTTCTTGTAGACTGGATCTAAATTCTTATCCTGCCTCGACTATGACTCCCTGTGGTATTACTAGATTATTCTTATTAGTCTGTCTGTGTAGCTAACTAAGATTGCACATTTGGCAATTCCATTGGACTCCCATTCTAGTCAGCAATAGCTCTATGCAGTCCTCTGGGATTGTCCATAATGTCTTTTCAAGTCTTCTAAATGTTTATGCTTTGACAATTGCCAACAATAAAAAGGTGAATGACCACCAAGAAAGAATAAGATACTACTATACTTTTGGTTTGGATAGTAGGACAATCCATTCTACTACTGTTGCAGGGACAAATCTGCACAAACAGAACTATGGACACTAAATAATGCATTGCTTAGCTTATCAATTATAATAGGTGCTGTTAGACTTTCCACATACCTCAGTGATAACAGACTTTGTAGTTGAACCCCCAATCTCCTTACTGACTAGATAGTGTGGCAGAGTCATTTAGCTCCCAAAGTCACCGATGATTGATCCCCAATGATGTCAGAGGCACGGACTCATGCTTGCAAAAATTCCAAAACCTTTAGCTCATCCACTCTAGTCTGGAGGACCAAAAACCACAGAGTCTATTTAAGTTTATAAGCTTTATTAAAAGTAAACACATTTATTAAAAGCAAGTTTGTCATAAAAGTAAACGTTTAACTGAAAATGGAAAAGTGCTTAGTGCTGACGATTAATTGGACACATTTCTTGTGGTCGAGCCGAGCTCTCACCTGGTTTGAACTTGATCCTGCTCGTGTTCTTAGAAGTCAAGCTTCTGTCTGTTAGGAGAAAGAGTGGTGCGTGTTAAAAATAAAAAGCAAGCATTCATCAGTTGTGCCAAAAAGTGCAGCAAGACAACAGCCTTCCCTGGAAAAAGGGACATTTTTACTTTAGAGTAGACAGTCACAAATTATTACATTGTATTCAGTTTTTTTCACATTTCTTTCTTCCTCCTAGACCAAATATTATATAGTAGTGAGTGGTGTATTCTAACATTATTAAATGTACTTTGTAGGTGGAACATCTGAAGGCGGGGCCAGCGCGGAGGTGGTGGCATTGGACGAGAGGAACAACTCTGGGGAGGAGGCGGTGCAAGTGCCGGACATGCCTGTGAGGGATAACACGGTGGTGGCGGGCAGAGGTAAGCTATATATTCCTTACTTATTGAGATTGAAGACTGCAGAGTGTGCTTTCTGCACGGGTGTATTATAAATCAACCAGGTAGTAGCCTCCTCTAAATGTACTTCGACTTAGCTGTGAAGTTTTGGGCGAGCAGAATCCCAATCAGATCTGAGATGAACTTGATGGATGGGATGAACGAAAAGCAAAAGAAGGGTGTAAGTAAGTGTGGAAGGAAGAGAAATGTAATGATGACTGGCAAAGAAGAATGATATGTGTTTGCTTGGTCCCCGAGGTGGCTGGGAAGGAAAGAATATGGTATGGTGCATGGCTGGGTGAATGATGAAGCAAGGATGGGTGGAAGGAGAACAGCCTGGGTGGGTGAAACAGAAACCGTATATGTGCATATACTTTGAATGGATGGATGCCTGGATCATGGTACTATCTAACTCTTAGATAGCATATGTGTATCTAGAGAGAGTTGACAGTCACTGGATGAACTAAGTGTTACTTTGAAGAGCATGTAACACCGCACCCGCACGTCCGTTCCAGTGTAGGAAAGGCAAGGAAAAGAAGTTGTAATTTTGTCCAAATACTACCATGAATAGTAGCAGTAGTTTGTATTGCAACTGCAAGCACAGCATATATCCGGTTATTACGGTGGACACTCCCTACCTCTCTTAATAACTTTAGTTTAGTAGTAGTACGTCATTCATGTGTGGGTGTATCACTGTTCACTCAATAATAAGCAAAGCACCTAAAGTCATCGCATATGTCATCAAATACATCCCATGTGAAGTGATAGATAATCAGATTATTTAGCTTCTTCATTTTCCTTTTCTAATACTCATTTGCACTATAGGGTGAAAGCTAAATTAATTAAGCAGTAGCCCTTTTAACTGAGTATTCTCAGTGCCACCTGTAATAGAAAAGTAAGAGCTTCACCACCTGCACGTACTGGACCGGTACAGTAACGCAAGTCTGTCTCACTCATCATGTTGTGCGTCTGTTTTTCTCGGGTGCAAGTTCACTGCGCTGGCATTATGCCGGCTTGCATAAGATAACATACCAATTTTCCTAAACAAGAGAGAAGAAGAAGAATAAGACTGGTGTACAATCATAGTCGACTGTAATGGAAGTCCATAGTGCTCGTAGAATTTGTTCCTTAAACTCCCACTAATGTTAGAGCAAGGATGAAGAAGTCGGAGGTTACATAGATATTGTCCTCAATAGTTATGTACTGTGCTTTCAATTTGCTACTTGTACTGTGACACAACTTTCTGCTCAATCATTTTGTGTTAATCTTAAGGAGCATTGGTTACAGACTATGTCTTTCTTTCTTCATATAGTTGCTCCTTCCAAATCAAACAGACCATCAAGGAGGAGGGAGCTGGCTCGAATGGCCCGGCAACGGAGGCTGGAAGCCACTGTCGCCGAATATCGGCGGCTGGTGGCCCTGGAGGAGGAGGAGACGCAGTCTACCGGTACAACAACAACATCAACTGGGACAGCTGCATACTCCTCCGTGCCCCCACGGGCTGCCAGCCAGCGCAGTGCTCCAGCGGTACGGAGCCGGGCTACCAAAGCCAACCGCCACCGCCGAGCAGCAAAGACAGCAGCTGCCCCCCACAGGATTTGCAAGGCACGCCAGCACCGCTTATGCCTCAGAGTGTCCTACCTGGAGCAGGAGGTCCTAACCTATAAGAACTTGGTGGAGGGCCTCCGCTTCGACCATGCCACCCTCCACAAGGAGCATGATGCCCTGGACGCTAAAGTCAACAGCACCCTGCCATAGTGTCACTTGCCCCTTTTTTAGAGACTTTTGGGGGGTGGGAATTGGGAGTTGGGTTTTTTTGGGACTTTTGAAGGACAATCGTTGGGGTTAGGGAGGGTCTTGCGGGAGATTATTTTGTTAGGGCTATAAAAATATACTTTTTGAAACTTTATCTGACCATACCTGTTTTTTACTGCTTTTGAGTCTGGTGGGTGGGGGTTTAACAGTAAGTTTGTTTTCCTGAATAGTTCTAGGACTTTAGTAGTACTACTACTACCGTCAATCTCTCGTCTCTCCTAATACTCCATTATACTACCTCCAACCAAACGCTTATCTTATCTGTAATTTGTGTTTGAAAGTAGGGCTAGGCCCAGGGCTGGCTCCACGGGAAATGGCGATTAAGGTTGGCAATCCTGGGCAGATGAAATGTTCTCCTCATTGCGGTGGTACTAGTGGTGTGACACAGTGGCAGTTGCATGCCTATGGGAAAAAAAGAATATGAAACCTGGTTTGTCCTTACTGTAGCATTACAACGATACAATAGAGAATATAGCAGGTGACAGTACACTAGAACAGTGCCACAATGTAGCCTAACAAATGGTAAAATATAACTTGTACTTGTGTTGGATTTCTTTGACATTGGCTACTACAACAAGAAATAGTACTGAAGCTGAGTAAGTCTAGAATATATCCTAGGATTCCTTCACCAGCCTGTTGCTATGACCTTATCCTCCTTCCTGTGTGGAATTATTGATGTCATTTAGTCACATATCAAGCAAAACCACACAGCCCGGGGGAAGAGGGTTAGGGGTTGGAAAATGGATGGGAATGGGGGTTTCTTTATTGGGTAAGTTTTGTTGAGAGAAGAAAAAAAAAGCACAGCATGGACAAACAATAATTGAAGATAAAGAAATCTTTGGGTACAAAGCTAACCATAAATCTTTTAAGTGACATAAAGGAATTGCATGCACTACTGCATGCATTGTTACTGAAAAGTAAGTAGTACTAGAATGCGACAGTACAGGGCTGCAGCGTTTTCACTTGCCTATCTCTGCACTCAGAGAAACACTTCTTACATTAAATTAGGTTTCAAAAATTGCCGAAGTAAAACCTATAGAATGGCTGTAGGGATCAATTTGGAAGCAGAGAGAGATCCAAGAAATGCAGTCACACTCATTGAAGAAAACAATGGATACTGTATCTGTATGTTGTTGTAGTTGTCCTGTTGAATTTGGTAAGTAAGTTGCATGCAGCAAACCATTCCTCTTATTAGCGGCACTCCTCCATTCCAGCTGACGCTTCGTCCATCAATGTTGGTGACCAGAAGACACCCTGTCCACTGCCTGCCTGGCGGATGCTGAATTGCGGCTCGCTAATGTGAAGCCTGACTCCATCCTTTTTTCAGGAGTCTGAAGGTTCCCCTACTCGGAGGGGAACAAACCGATGCACAGCATGTAGACCTTGGTCTTATTCACTAGACATTTTTGACGAAAAACAGTCTGATTGTTGAATTATCAAGTGTTTTATTCTTCACGTAGTATATTTGTATTCATCGGTGTATTATACATCAAAGGCATGTTACTGGGTGATCCATAATTCAATCATTATAATCCAAAACATAAATTCCCGATGCATTTCGGGCAGACGCCCTTTCTCAAGGGAAATGCTCTACAAAAAAGAAACAAATTGAACCAAAATCAATAATATGCAGGCGATTAAATATTCGACCGAATGGCAGCATGTAGAAGCCGGATTTAAGGTGACTAGATAGCAAGTGGTGAAGGTTAAAAATGAAATGTGACTAAAAAATACACCAGAGAAGCCAAGTAAAATGTGGTAACCAGAAAGGTGCATGCAAACAAGGAACAGAAATGATAGCAGAAAGTTACACGAAAATAAACCAAGAGTTACTGGACCCTAAAAAGGGTAAGAACAAACATCAACCTGCTTGGTAGCGCTCAAGTGAACTTACTTGAAGTTGTTAGTGAAGTGCCTCGCGGCGTAACAGCGGTGTGATGATACCAATGTAAGAGGTTCAAACGTGTGTTTAAATAGTGTGTAAAACATAAAGGTAGGACCCAAGATAAGAAGTTAGTGAACAGTGAAGAAGGACATCGAATAGAGGAAATCGGTCGCCATGTTAGAACGGGTGTAAGAACAAAAAATCAGTGCCATGAGGTACATTATGTAAACAATAATGATAAACATAAAGTTCTTAATGAATCATAAGTAGCACAAAAATTCAATTCGGTCGTTCAGCCCATTTGGTACCATCGTGGAAAGGAAACGGATCCAAAAGTTCTCACGTTTTAGTAAAGTGTTCTTGTTGTTGTAAGTGACTGGTACTTGTTCAACAAACCCTACAACCCTGCCTCAACCACTGAAACATCATCCTCAGAAGATGACAGCAGATCCAGACCAACTCGCACAACACCAGACGTTGGGTCACAAACACCGAGTACATCTACAGACTCCTCGGTACATTTTTTAGAGTCGGGTCCAGACCAACAGAAAGATCCAGGGGGGGAAAAACCCGCAGAGGAAACAGGAAAGTCACCTCAACAAGCCAAAAAGAAAACCAAGGGCAAACGATAAATACTCAAGATAACCTGGTTATCAACATATCTTCCACCGTACTTACCAGAGATGAAATCAACACGTTACAAAAGGGTCAATCCTTCGTTCCAACCACCACGATCAACTCTTTGGAACTGGAAGTCAGTGCTTTTAAATTGACCCGCAACTTACGTCTAAGACATTTTTTCACCAACATCAACCCTGTCACCACACAGGAAGAAGACATGCTTAGAGGACTGAGACCTCATAGCACATTTATGCCACCACAGAGTCATAAGATCATTGACGCTTTTGAAAATTTGATCAAGCAGGAAATCTTGAACTTGCCCTTTCAATCTAACATCAAACGTGGGAACTTAACCCGGAAGGAAAGAAATATCCTCCAGAGATTGGCTGATGACCCGTCCATTACCTGCCAGAACGCAGACAAAGGCGGTGCCCTAGTCGTTATGGACACCACCTTTTATGACCAACAAGTGGAAATTCATATCAATGACAGAAACACCTATGACTCTCTACCAGGAGATCCTACCAAGGAGTACGCACAAGAACTTACACTCATTGTTAAGATTGCATTTGATCAAGGTACAATTGATGACAAGACCCGTAGATTTTTAACACCATCCAACCCCAGACCACCGGTTCTCTACATGTTGCCTAAGATGCACAAGCACCCCACTCATCCCCCTTTTCGGCCCATCGTGTCGACAAGAGGAAGCTTGCATGAAAACACCGGCAAATTCTTGGATAAATATTTGCAACCATTTGTCTTAGCCACCAGATCACATGTCAAAGACACAACTGACTTCCTGCTCAAGATTGAATCCATCATGAACCAGCACAAGAATACTCAACTCATCATGTGTACGGTGGACGTCTGTTCACTGTATACCTCCATTCCACATGATGGAGGTATTGAAGCTGTGGAACAGGTTTTATCCTCGTCCGATCTTGATGCAGATTTCAAACTATTCCTAATGCAACTGACTATCTTTACACTGTATCACAGTTATTTTTCTATTTAAGACAAGTGGATGCTCCAACTCAATGGCACTGCCATGGGAAATTCGGCAGCTCCCTGCTATGCTAACATTTATATGAAGCAATTCGAGGAATCTCACATCATGACTCAGAGCAGTTGGCAAAAACATGGATGTCTTTACCTACGCTTCATTGATGACATTTTTCTCCTATGGGAGGGCAACACAGATACTTTGAATGCTTTTTTGGAAACATGGAATCAGTTCAATCAAAGAATCCAATTTACATGGGAACACAGTGACAGTCTCATACATTATCTAGACGTGGAAATTCACAGGAGTCAAGGCAACTGGTTCACCACGGTATACCGTAAGCCTACAGACAGAAACTCAACCCTCCACTACAGCAGTTTTCACCGTTCTGGTCTCAAGAATAATCTACCCTACGCACAACTGTTACGGATCAAACGAATAGTTTCTGATGAGAATGAATGCAAAACACAGATGAAACACACATTGGATAGACTCAAAGCACGAGGATATCCCACACCCATACTGGATCTTGCCATGGCAAGAACTGACAAGAAAAGTAGGCTCGCCTTGTTGCAACCCAAACACAAAGAACAATCAGAACGCATCGTGGTTGTATCCAAATATTCAAAAACATCTAACCGTTTTCAAGCCATCATTCGTAAACACTGGTCTATTCTCACCCTTGAACCTGATTTTAAGGGTTTGTTCAACCAACCACCCATTTTCGCATTCACAAGAGGTAGAAATTTGAAGGAAATTATATCCAAACCTAATCTTGATGACACACCCAGGATCTACAAAGGACTGAGACCTTGCTACAACTGTTCGAATTGCAACAATTGCATCTCTGGTAATGTTATCTGTCACCCCATGAAAGGGCATCAAATCAAATTGAAAGTAAACGCCACTTGCAACTCAAACAATGTCATATACCTATTGAAGTGTCCATGCGGAAAATGCTATGTGGGTCATACAGAACGAAAAATCCGCACAAGGATTTTAGAACACAAAAGCAATATACGTACCAACAATCTGAAATCCACAGTTGCTTCTCACTTTGCTGAATCCAGACATACAGTTGCACAACTGAAATTTTTGATCTTGGAACAAGTACCAGTCACTTACAACAACAAGAACACTTTACTAAAACGTGAGAACTTTTGGATCCGTTTCCTTTCCACGATGGTACCAAATGGGCTGAACGACCGAATTGAATTTTTGTGCTACTTATGATTCATTAAGAACTTTATGTTTATCATTATTGTTTACATAATGTACCTCATGGCACTGATTTTTTGTTCTTACACCCGTTCTAACATGGCGACCGATTTCCTCTATTCGATGTCCTTCTTCACTGTTCACTAACTTCTTATCTTGGGTCCTACCTTTATGTTTTACACACTATTTAAACACACGTTTGAACCTCTTACATTGGTATCATCACACCGCTGTTACGCCGCGAGGCACTTCACTAACAACTTCAAGTAAGTTCACTTGAGCGCTACCAAGCAGGTTGATGTTTGTTCTTACCCTTTTTAGGGTCCAGTAACTCTTGGTTTATTTTCGTGTAACTTTCTGCTATCATTTCTGTTCCTTGTTTGCATGCACCTTTCTGGTTACCACATTTTACTTGGCTTCTCTGGTGTATTTTTTAGTCACATTTCATTTTTAACCTTCGCCACTTGCTATCTAGTCACCTTAAATCCGGCTTCTACATGCTGCCATTCGGTCGAATATTTAATCGCCTGCATATTATTGATTTTGGTTCAATTTGTTTCTTTTTTGTAGAGCATTTCCCTTGAGAAAGGGCGTCTGCCCGAAATGCATCGGGAATTTATGTTTTGGATTATAATGATTGAATTATGGATCACCCAGTAACATGCCTTTGATGTATAATACACCGATGAATACAAATATACTACGTGAAGAATAAAACACTTGATAATTCAACAATCAGACTGTTTTTCGTCAAAAATGTCTAGTGAATAAGACCAAGGTCTACATGCTGTGCATCGGTTTGTTCCCCTCCGAGTAGGGGAACCTTCAGACTCCTTAGCTCTTGTGCTTTCACTGTTTGGTCAGACAGTGTTTATCCGATTGCACGCTACAATCCATTACAACTGTACCAACTCAAGTTTACCTACGCTGTGCGAGTGCCCACTTAAATTAGATTCCATCCTTTTTTCCCCATTGCACAGACTGAAACCCGGCCTATAATTATTGAACGAAAAACAGGAAGTGATATATTACAACACCACTGATAAATAAATATAAGGTATGTCCGCTGTGTAGTGCAAAAAGTCACACTTTGATTTTCCTAATAGACAGTACAATATTTTTGAAAGTGCGTACTCTGTCTGAGTCACCTTTTGAAGGATAAATAAGTATGGGCAAATTAATTTAGCGGATCTTTCCCCTCAAGCTAGGTGTACCGTAAACTGTGTTTTAGAACAAAATTAGACCTTCCCAGCAGTGCTCCCACCCAGACCCTTACTAAAGCCAATCGCAAAAATGTAGAAGACCCCCAATCAGATCTCAAAAAACGAGGCCGAGCAGAAAACTGGTGACAAAACGTACTTTGAAAGTAAAAGTAGGCCCAAATACCCCCTTACCCACCGTGGATTGTATTCAAACCACTTGCAAGTAAGCAAAAGTATCCATACCCAGAATCGCTCCAAGACTCGCAAACCCCCCACAAACAGCCCCCCACCCAAACACATGCAATACAAATACTGCTAACCCTAACGAGCCCTAAGTTAAGAATAGTGGCAAACACTTTCTTTAACTATGCCAAATCCCCCTTTCCCACCATAGATTTTCTTCAAATCACTTGCAACCAAAATTACACATTCCCACAAGTGCTCTAAGACCTCAGAACTCAGTTGCAAAAATGGAGAACACCCCGAAACACATGCAATCCTGCTGCTAGGGCTAACCCTAACGAACCCTAAGTTACAAAAAGTGCCAAAAGGCTTTTCCACATGGATTTTCTTCAAACCAGTTTTATCCAGTATTAGACCTTCCCAGCAATGCCTCAAGACCCGCCAACCCACCCGCAAAAAAGCACAACACCCCCAAACAGCCAAAAAGCCAAAATGGAAAATCCCATACTTACAATATTTTTCGGCCTTCTGTCCAAACGCGCTGTGCAGCTAGGTCATAACTCCCGTTTTCCACCATGGATTTCCAGAAAAGCAAATGCAATCAAAATAGACTGTGCCAGCAGTGCTCCCAGACCCCAAAACCCACCCACAAACACCCGGAACCCCCACAAAGAGCACCTCAAAGACAAGCAAGTCAGCAAAAACGCAAAAAGAATTTGGCCTCCGATTTGGTCCAAACCAAGACCCGCCAAGCCACCCGCAAAAAAGCACAACACCCCCATACTTACAATATTTTTCGGCCTTCTGTTCAAACGCGCTGTGCAGCTAGGTCATAACAACCGTTTTCCAGCATGGATTTCCTGAAAAGCAAATGCAATCAAAATTAGACTGTGCCAGCAGTGCTCCCAGACCCCAAAACCCACCCACAAACACCCGGAACCCCCCCAAAGAGCACCTCAAAGACAAGCAAGTCAGCTAAAACGCCAAAAGAATTTCGCCTCCGATTTGGTCCAAACCACTTTTATCCGGTATTAGAGCTTCCCAGCAATGGCCCCAGTCAACCCAGGCGAAAACAAGTAGAAGACACTCAAACAGCCAAACAGCAAAAGTACAAAAATGGGGACTGCGCGAGCGATCTGCAGCTAGGCCCTAACTCCCCTCTGCCACCATGGATTTGCTTCAAACCTCTTGTAATCAAAAGTATCCATACCCAGCAGTGCTCCCAGACCCCGAAACCCACCCATAAACACCAGGAAGCCCCCCAAACAGGCCCCAGAAAACGCTACATTGAGCGAAATGTCAGAAATAGCAAACACTTTTTCCTCATGGATTTTGTCCAAACCACTTCTATCCGGTATTAGACCTTCCCAGGAATGCCCTAAGACCCGCCAACTCACCCGCCAAAAAGCACAACAACACCCCCAAACAGCCAAAAAGGAAAATCTCATACTTAGAATATTTCTAGGCCTTCGGTCCAAACGCGCTGTGCAGCTAGGTCATAACTCCTGTTTTCCACCACGGATTTCCTGAAAAGCAAATGCAATCAAGATTAGACTGTCCCAGCAGTGCTCCCAGACCCCAAAACTCACCCACAAACACCAGAACCCCCCAAAGAGCACCTGAAAGGCAAGCAAGTCAGCAAATACGCAAAAATAATTCCACCTCCGATTTGGTCCAAACCACTTTTATCCGGTATTAGAGCTTCCCAGCAATGGCCCCAGAGCCGTCAACTCACCCGCAAAGAAGTAGAACACCCCCACAAGTGCTGAGTCTTTCTTCATTGGGCGTAATCCAGCCTTCTGCTTTGAGGGAAATATGAGTCTGGAGGAGGAGGATAGAGGAGCATGTTCTTCTGAACTTGTGAACCTGAGGAATGCAGACTGCGGCACCTTCAAATCAATAAGCAAACAAGTGAATACAGTTCTGCTGATGGGCTTGTTTTTGTGATTAGGTGATTAAAGTTTGAATTATATTAACTGTGCACAACAAAGAAAGACAGACACACAGGAATAAAAGTGAATAAGGACGAAAAAGAAAGTTATTGATTCATTGTCTCATTTTCAGGGCTCGGTGTCAGGGAATAAGAATAAGGCTTCGTCATCATACTCTGCGAATTCAGGCAGGGTGAGCTCAGTGTCACCTAACAGAGAAGAAATTCCCTCATCTACATTGCTGTCCACCTCGTCTTCATCCGGCGTGCTTTCTCGTACTTTGTAATCTGGTGGTATGAGGTGCTGATTCATCTTGATCATTGTTAACCTCTCCACATTTTTGGGTGAGAGGCGGCTCCGTTTGGGAGTTACAATGCCACCAGCAGCACTGAAAACACGTTCAGAAGACACGCTTGCGAGTGGGCAAGACAAGTAGTTTAAAGCCAGGTTGTAGAGCTGTGGCCACAATTATGTTTTCCCATGCCAATACGCCAATGGGTCAGCATGAACATAGACCTCTGTTGAGTCATTCAGATAGTACTGCACCATCGACTCAAGGTCCTCCAAGGTTCCTCCACTTTGCTTAGCTGTTTCTGTGACCTTTTGAGAACCAAACCCAAGCAGAGTTAGCCAATCCTCTTCAGCATCCAATGTTACTATTGTGTCTGATGCAGATGATCCGGTTGCCGGTGTCTTTAATGGCTGAGAGGTCACTTGTGCCACAGCCATAGGTGCAGAAGTGGATTGTTTTGAATGGGGATGGCCTGCTGATGCTGATGCTGATGTACTGCCTTTTGCCTTCAATGAACTGTCGTTCTCTTTCAAACCTCTTGGCTGACAAGGCTAGCCAACGTTTGTACTTTGTAACATCTTCATCAGCAAAAGGAAAGAAAGCTCGGCCTGCCAGTGCCTTTTTGTAGTGTGGATCCAGAATAGTAGCACAAATGTAATGCTGTTCTGAGTGGATCATTTTAAGACATTCATCACCTTGTAGGCTCTCTAATAATTTCCCCGACAAAACAAAAGGGTCTTTGTTTTTTTCATCTTTTTGAAACACAGAAGACACCGCCTTCAGTTGGTGCTCCAGCATGTACAACAATGGGATAGCTTTTCCCAAATTACAGTCCTCCTTGCTGACTGCACGCGTGAAGACCTCAAAAGGACGAAGCATGTCTGTCAGGCTTTTAACTATTTCCCATTGCGCCGCATCCATCCTCAGGTCCTTCTGAGCTGTACCCTGTTTTAAGAAATAGTGATCCAGTACCGTATACTGCTCATACAGACGCTCAAGCATGTAGAAGGTTGAGTTCCAACGTGTTGCCACCTCCTGGATGAGTGCTTTCACTGGCATTCGACGTTCATGTAGCAGGCTCCTCAGATGCTTCCGGGCCTTAAAAGAATGACTGAAATGGTTGCACATTTTTCGGCAGGTGTCCACTACCTCGCACGCTGGACTGTCTTTATCACTCAAGAATTTTTTAACAACCAGGTTTATACAGTGCGCCAAACACGGCACTCTGAAATAGTCACCCAGCTCCTTGGCCTTAACTACATTGGCGCCATTATCCGTGGAAACATAAGCAATCTGGCGTTTTTTTGGAGCAGCCAGTGAAGGACCTTTGTGTTAAACTCATCCAAAATGTTTTGTGCTGTGTGACGTTTCTCCAAGCCAAACATGGCTAGTGTTGCATGTTTCCGAGCAGCTTTAAAAACTTGGTCCGGGTCAACACCTGCGTTTAGCTTTGTTTTAACCCCTGAAAAAGAGACCCAGTGTGCAGTGATGCACATGTAATCAGCGCCTGCGCCACTGGTCCACATGTCTGTTGTCAGATGTATAGTGTGAACAGCACTCTTCTGCAAAGCTGCCCCAATCACCTCTAGCACATCTTCAGTTAGTGCTGGAACCGCAACTCTGGAAAAATAGAACCGGCTAGGAACCTTCAATTTAGGGCAGAGAGCTGCCACTAATTCTAGAAAACCAACCCCTTCTACAAAAGAAAAAGGGAGAAGGTCCAGAGCTAGCATTTTAGCCAGCTTAGTGTTATACAGACGCGTCAGTAGGTGGTTGCGTTCATATGGCGCTTCTATAAACAACATGTTTCTAATGTTGCCCTGGACCAAGCATTTACGGGATGATGATTATTTCTTCGACCCAGTTACGCTTGCTGATGAACTTTTCCGCATTGGTGTCTCACTCTCTCCCACACTCTTAGTGTGGCTCACATGGGGTGTGCTGCTGACAGGGGTACTGGGTGTAAGTGAAGTGTTTGACACGTCTTCTTCCTCCTCGTCATCATCAGATGAAACATCAACGGTTTCTTGACGTGCAGTTCGGGCTTCCTTGATCGCCTGTAGGTGAGCAAACCATTGGACAGCATGCTGTCTCTTAAAATGACCTCTCTGGCCTTCGGTGCCATAGTTGGTACCAAACTTACCACGACTAACTGCAACCTTACAAATGCGAAGTTTTCCCTTTTTGGGCAAACACTAAAGAAGTCCCAAGCTGGGGACTTGAATTGTCTGTGGGGGCCGGAAGAAGCGGCGATACTGTTGGTGGTGGCACTGGTCATGCTGCTAATGCCAGATGAAGTGGAGGATGTGGATTGCCGAACTTTAGTACGTTGTGCACTTTCACCACCACTAATTGAGGTCGAGGTGGATGGAGGTCCCTTCTGGCGAGGAACAAATATTTAAGCGGTACGTGTTGGTGTACTAGTTAACTCCAATGATTGTTGTGTTTCCATTGCCTCCTCGTCAACATCATCATCATGCTCAGCAGCTTCTCGGGCTAGGGTCAAAATGTCTGTTTGCTGCATGCCCGCTGGGGCTGCACTGACCTTTATGATGACTGGGCCGTCGTCGTGAGAGCCTTCATCAGCAGCAGTATCCGCCACTTCTTGTTGGGCCTCATCACACTCCATAACTATGAGTTTTTCGACGACCTTCCTTTTACGCTTAACTACCTTTGTCAGATCATGGTGTGCCTCACTCTCAGACGGCCGTGGTGGTTCCCAATTTTCATCCATATCATCAGAAGGAGGTGGGCTTGAAGAAGATGTAGACACCACCCTTGATCTTTTCCTTGCTAGGGATGTGGAAGACAATAAATGATCATCAGGAGGAGTGGCTTCCTCAAATGATACCTCAGCTTGATTGTCGATTTCCTGATGTGCCCCTACTTCGGGAGGAACAACTATTGTGGGCACGTGTGACCCTCCATGCACCTCTGCTTGCGCATCTCCTTGCGCTGCCTCTCCTTCCACATGTACTTGGGCTTGTACTTGCACATGTGGTTGTTGTTGTGGCTGTGGTTGTTCAACACTCGTCAGATGAGTTACAACAACCTGTGTTGATTGAGGGACATTGCTGCTACTTTCTTGCGTTGAGCCAACATCACTGGTCGATGGTGATTGAACAACTAGACTAAGTGCCTCTGCAGCACTCAAGGGCTTGGACTTAAGTTGGCGTGGTGGTGGTGGTGGCACTGAGCCCAATGGAGCGGGGGTGCTGCTCCCAGCTTGGTCCCCAGCAGATCCCGCTGCTGCTGCAGGCGTACTTTTTTTTTTACTCCCAAAAAATGTGGCGGGCTGCACACCAGTCTCCTTGGTAACTTGCTTCTTCTACTCCTTACTGGCAGCTTTCTTGCTAGAGGAGCTATGGGGAACTTTTTTTGGGGCCATCTTCTTCAGAGCAGGTCAAAACAGCAGGCCGTAGTTGCACGAGTTGCAGAGTTGTCTGTGGCCAGACGTGACGCCGCGTGATGTTATGCTGAACACACACACCGCTCCAGGACTTCTTCCTGGCACTGGTGGTTCTCTTGAGTCTTATGCACCTAAAAGCAATGGAAGACAGAGGAACATCAGTTCAGTTATACACCCCAAAAAAATCGAAAAACACAGAAAAATCAGCACAATCCCATGCCATCCATGATGTTTAAATTCAAGACACCCCACGGAAAGACTAGGCACATGCACCACTCACTACCCCTGGTGAAAAGTCCACAACATTAGCCCAAAAAAACGAAAATCACAGAAAAAATCAGCACAATCCCAAGCCCTCCATGATGTTTAAATTCTAGACACCCCACAGAAAGACTAGGCACATGCACCACTCACTACCCCTGGTGAAAAGGCCACAATAACGGCCCAAAAAAACGTAAATCACAGAAAAATCAGCACAATCCCATGCCATCGATGATGTATAAATTCAAGACACCCCACAGAAAGACTAGGCCTATGCACCACTCAGTACCCCTGGGCATGAAGGTTGAAAGCTAGGCAAAATGGTTGCAGACCTAAGAACACTGCCTGCATTCTAAATGGCCCCCTCCCTCCCAGCACATGGCCAGGGCCTGTAGCAACACTCAAAATGGCCCCCACCCACATGGCCTGTCCCCATGAACACCCCAAAAAATCAAAAAACACAGAAAAATCAGCACAATCCCATGCCATCCAGGCCCTCCATGATGTTTAAATTTAAGACACCCCACAGAAAGACTAGGCACATGCAACACTCACTACCCCTGGTGAAAAGGCCACAACAACAGCCCAAAAAAACGAAAATCATAGAAAAATCAGCACAATCCCAAGCCCTCCATGATGTTTAAATTCAAGACACCCCACAGAAAGACTAGGCCTATGCACCACTCAGTACCCCTGGGCATAAAGGTTGAAAGCTAGGCAAAATGGTTGCAGACCTAAGAACACTGCCTGCATTCAAAATGGCCCCCTCCCTCCCAGCACATGGCCAGGGCCTGTAGCAGCACTCAAAATGGCCCCCACCCACATGGCCTGTCCCCATGAACACCTCAAAAAATCAAAAACACAGACAAATCAGCACAATCCCATGCCATCCAGGCCCTCCATGATGTTTAAATTCAATACACCCCACAGAAAGACTAGGTACATGCACCACTCGCTATCCCTGGTGAAAAGGCCACAATAACAGCCCAAAAAAACAAAAATCACAGAAGAATCAGCACAATCCCAAGCCCTACATGATGTTTAAATTCAAGACACCCCACAGAAAGACTAGGCCTATGCACCACTCAGTACCCCTGGGCATAAAGGTTAAAAGCTAGGCAAAATGGTTGCAGACCTAAGAACACTGCCTGCATTCAAAATGGCCCCCTCCCTCCCAGCACATGGCCAGGGCCTGTAGCAGCACTCAAAATGGCCTCCACCCACATGGCCTGTCCCCATGAACACCCCAAAAAATCGAAAAACACAGAAAAATCAGCACAATCCCATGCCATCCAGGCCCTCCATGATGTTTAAATTCAAGACACCCCACTGAAAGACTAGGCACATGCACCACTCACTACCCCTGGTGAAAAGGCCACAACAACAGCCCAAAAAAACGAAAATCACAGAAAAATCAGCACAATCCCAAGCCCTCCATGATGTTTAAATTCAAGACACCCCACAGAAAGATTAGGCCTATGCACCACTCAGTACCCCTGGGCATAAAGGTTGAAAGCTAGGCAAAATGGTTGCAGACCTAAGAACACTGCCTGCATTCAAAATGGACCCCTCCCTCCCAGCACATGGCCAGGGCCTGTAGCAGCACTCAAAATGGCCCCCCCCCACATGGCCTGTCCCCATTAAACACCCCAAAAAATCGAAAAACACAGAAAAATCAGCACAATCCTATGCCATCCAGGCCCTCCATGATGTATAAATTCAAGGCACCCCACAGAAAGACTAGGCTCATGCACCACTCACTACCCCTGGTGAAAAGGCCACAACAACAGCCGTTCCGCTCGCGGATTTTGCGGATTTTCGGTAAATTCGCAATCCGCGAACGCTCGCGAATTTACCGAAAATCCGCAAATTCGCACGCAGCGGATTTTTTTTCTTGGTGATAAAATTTTGCAGCGCGCGGCGTTTACCTACCGTCATTCAGCGTTTGCCGAGTTGTTTTTCTTGATATTTTGCGAGTGCTGCGCCATTTTGGATCTTGCTGCGGGATCCCGAGGGGAATTTGGCGAGCGCGATTACGTAATCGCGGCTTGCCAACTTGCACAGAGAGAGTTTGTCAACGCGAGTACGCCGTGATCACGTATCACGGTACTTCGCAATTGCGAGCTTGTAGATGCGGCGAGCAGCAACAATTTCGCACTCGCGAAAATACAAAATTTGCAATTCTGCACAAGAAATCCACCAGAAAGCAGCATAAACCTTCTGGAAATGATGATTTTTATCTGAATAACTCCTCAGGTTGACATTTGCCTGCACTTTTTTTGCGAGGAGTCCATTTTGGGGATGGGGGGGTGGGAGGAAGGAGGTGCCCCACAGTCTTCAACTTCCTGTTCCTGTCCAGCAGGCTCCTCCCAGTGCTTTGTCCATCTCCAGTTCACTTTTCATTTGGATCTGGAGCTGGAAGGATTACTTTTTGAGGATGCTGCTGGATATTTGGATTTGAGGCCTTTTTGACTTTCTTTGGATCACTTTTGGATTAGAAATTTCACAAGTAAGTTTGTTTGGGGAATTACAGTTGCTGCAACTACAATTTTGGAATTTTCGATTTTTGGGCTGTTTTGGGGCATTTTGCCCAGGGGTACTCAGTGGTGGGTGCACCCCAGTGTGGGGTGTTTTGAATTTAAACATCATGGAGGGGCTGGATGGCTTGGGATTGTGCTGATTTTTCTGTGATTTTCGTTTTTTTGGCCTGTTGTGGCCTTTTCACCAGGGGTAGTGAGTGTTGCATGGGCCTAGTCTTTCTGTGGGTTTTCTTGAATTTAAACATCATGGAGGGGCTGGATGGCTTGGGATTGTGCTGATTTTCTGTGATTTTCGTTTCTTTGGCCTGTTGTGGCCTTTTCACCAGGGGTAGTGAGTGGTGCATGGGCCTAGTCTTTCTGTGGGTTGTCTTGAATTTAAACATCATGGAGGGGCTGGATGGCTTGGGATTGTGCTGATTTTTCAGTGTTTTTCGATTTTTTGGGGTGTTCATGGGGACAGGCCATGTGGGTGGGGGCCATTTTGAGTGCTGCTACAGGCCCTGGCCATGTGCTGGGAGGGAGGGGGCCATTTTGAATGCAGGCAGTGTTCTCAGGCCTGCACCCATTTTGCCTAGCTTTCATCCATTATGCCCAGGGGTAGTGAGTGGTGCATGGGCCTAGTCTTTCTGTGGGTTGTCTTGAATTTAAACATCATGGAGGGGCTGGATGGCTTGGGATTGTGCTGATTTTTCTGTGATTTTCGTTTTTTTGGCCTGTTGTGGCCTTTTCACCAGGGGTAGTGAGTGGTGCATGGGCCTAGTCTTTCTGTCGGTTGTCTTGAATTTAAACATCATGGAGGGGCTGGATGGCTTGGGATTGTGCTGATTTTTCTGTGTTTTTCGATTATTTGGGGTGTTCATGGGGACAGGCCATGTGGTTGGGGGCCATTTTGAGTGCTGCTACATGCCCTGGCCATGTGCTGGGAGGGAGGGGGCCATTTTGAATGCAGGCAGTGTTCTCAGGCCTGCACCCATTTTGCCTAGCTTTCATCCATTATGCCCAGGGGTAGTGAGTGGTGCATGGGCCTAGTCTTTCTGTGGGTTGTCTTGAATTTAAACATCATGGAGGGGCTGGATGGCTTGGGATTGTGCTGATTTTTCTGTGATTTTCGTTTTCTTGGCCTGTTGTGGCCTTTTCACCAGGGGTAGTGAGTGGTGCATGGGCCTAGTCTTTCTGTGGGTTGTCTTGAATTTAAACATCATGGAGGGGCTGGATGGCTTGGGATTAAGCTGATTTTTCTGTGATTTTCGTTTTTTTAGACCTGTTGTGGACTTTTCACCAGGGGTAGTGAGTGGTGCATGGGCCTAGTCTTTCTGTGGGTTGTCTTGAATTTAAACATCATGGAGGGGCTGGATGGCTTGGGATTGTGCTGATTTTACTGTGATTTTCATTTTTTTGGCCTGTTGTGGCCTTTTCACCAGGGGTAGTGACTATTGAGTGTTGCATGGGCCTAGTCTTTCTGTGGGGTGTCTTGAATTTAAACATCATGGCGGGCATGGGATTGTGCTGATTTTTCTGGTTTTTTTTTCGATTTTTTGGGGGTGTATAACTGAACTGATGTTCCTCTGTCTTCCATTGCTTTTAGGTGCACAAGACTCAAGAGAACCACCAGTGCCAGGAAGAAGTCCTGCAGCGGTGTGTGTGCGCAGCATAACGTCACGCGACGTCACGTCTGGCCACAGACAACTCTGCAACTCGTGCAACTGCGGCCTGCTGTTCTGACCTGCTCTGAAGAAGATGGCCCCAAAAAAAGTTCTCCGTAGCTCCTCTAGCAAGAAAGTCTCCAGTAAGGAGCAGAAGAAGCAAGTTACCAAGGAGGCTGGTGTGCCGGCCGCCGCGTTTTTTGGGAGTAAAAAAAAAGGACGCCTGCAGCAGCAGCAGGATCTGCTGGGGACCAAGCTGGGAGCAGCACCCCCGCTCCATTGGGCTCAGTGCCTCCACCACCACCACCACCACGCCAACTTAAGTCCAAGCCCTTGAGTGCTGCAGAGGCAGTCAGTGTATTTCTTCAATCACCATCGACCAGTGATGTTGGCTCATCGCAAGAAAGTAGCAGCAATGTCCCTGAATCAACACAGGTTGTTGTAACTCATCTGACAAGTGTTGAACAACCACAGCCGCAACAACAACCACTTGTGCAAGTACAAGCTCAAGTACATGTGGAAGGAGAGGCAGCGCAAGGAGATGCGCAAGCAGAGGTGCATGGAGGGTCACAACAAGTGCCCACAATAGTTGTTCCTCCTGAAGTAGGGGCAAATCAGGAAATCGACAATCAAGCCGAGGTATCATTGGAAGCCACTCCTCCTGATGATCATTCATTGTCTTCCACATCCCTAGCAAGGAAAAGATCAAGGTTGGTGTCTACATCTTCTTCAAGCCCACCTCCTTCTGATGATCTGGATGAAGATTGGGAACCATCACGGCGGTCTGAGAGTGAGGCACACCATGATCTGACAAAGGTACTTAAGCGTAAAAGGAAGGTAGTCGAAAAATTCATAGTTATGGAGTGTGATGAGGCTCAACAAGAAGTGGCGGATACTCCTGCTTAAAAAAACTCTCACGACGACGACGCAGTCATCATAAAGGTCACTGCAGCCTCAGCGGGCATGCAGCAAAAAGACATTCTGACCCTAGCCCAAGAAGCTGCTGAGCGTGATGATGTTGTCGACGAGGAGGCAATGGAAGAAACACCACAATCATTGGGGTTAACTAGTACACCAACACCTACTGCTTCCATATTTCTTAGTCGCCAGAAGGGACCTCCATCCACCTCGACCTCAATTAGTGGTGGTGAAACTGCAAAACGTACTGAAGTTCGGCAATCCACATCCTCCACTTCATCTGGCATTAGCAGCAGGACCACCACCACCAGTATCGCCGCCTCCTCCGGCCCCCAAATACATTTCAAGTCCGCAGTTTGGGACTTCTTTAGTGTTTGCCCAAAAAAGGAAAACTTTGCCATTTGTAGCATTTGTAAGTTGGCAGTTAGTTGTGGTAAGTTTGGTTCCAAGTATGGTACCGGAGGCCAGAGAGGCCATCTTGAAAGAAAGCATGCTGTCAAATGGTTTGCGCACCTACAGGCGATCAAGGAAGCCCGAATTGCACGTAATGCTGTTTCATCTGATGATGACGAGGAGGAAGGAGACATGTCAAACACTTCACTTACACCGGCCAGTACCCCTGTCAGCAGCTCACCCCATGTGAGCCACACTAAGAGTGTGGGAGAGAGTGAAACACCAATGTGAAAAAGTTCATCAGCGAGCGTAACTGGGTCGAAGATATCATCATCAACCAGTAAATGCTTGGTCCAGGGCAACATTAAAAAGATGTTGTTTACAGAAGCGCAATATGAACGCAACCACCCACTGACGCGTCTGTATAACACTAAGCTGGCTAAAATGCTAGCTCTGGACCTTCTCCCTTTTTCTTTTGTAGAAGGGGTTGGTTTTCTAGAATTAGTGGCAGTGCTCTGCCCTAAATGGAAGGTTCCTAGCCGGTTCTATTTTGCCAGAGTTGCGGTTCCAGCACTACATGAAGACGTGCTGGAGGTGATTGGGGCAGCTTTGCAGAAGAGTGCTGTTCACACTGTACATCTGACAACAGACATGTGGACCAGTGGCGCAGGTGCTGATTACATGTGCATCAATGCACACTGGGTCTCTTTTTCAGGGGTTAAAGCAAAGCTAAACGCAGGTGTTGACCCGGACCAAGTTTCTAAAGCTGCTCGGAAACATGCAACACTAGCCATGTTTGGTTTGGAGAAACGTCACACAGCACAAAACATTTTGGATGAGTTTAACACAAAGGTCCTTGACTGGCTGTCCCCAAAAAAACGCCAGATTGGTTATGTTTCCACGGATAATGGCACCAATGTAGTTAAGGCCATGGAGCTGGGTCAGTATTTCAGAGTGCCGTGTTTGGCGCACTGTATAAACCTGGTTGTCAAAAGATTATTGAGTGATAAAGAAAGTCCAGCATACGAGGTAGTGGAGACCTGCCGAAAAATGTGCAACCATTTCAGCCATTCTTTTATGGCCCGGAAGCATCTGAGGAGCCTGTTACATCAACGTCGAATGCCACTGAAAGCACTCATCCAGGAGGTAGCAACACATTGGAACTCAACCTTCTACATGCTTGAGCGTCTGTATGAGCAATATACGGTACTCAATCAATATTTCTTAAAAAAGGGTATAGCTCAGAAGGACCTGAGGATGAGTGTGGCGCAATGGGACATAGTTAAAATCCTGACACGCATGCTTCATCCTTTTGAGGTCTTCACGCGTGCAGTCAGCAAGGAGGATAGTAATTTGGGAAAAGCTATCCCATTGTTGTCCATGCTGGAGCACCAACTGAAGGAGGTGTGTTCTGTGTTTCAAAAAGATGAAAAAAACAAAGACCCTTTTGTTTTGGCGGAGAAATTATTAGAGCGCCTACAAGGTGATGAACGTCTTAAAATGATCCACTCAAACCAGCATTACATTTGTGCTGCTATTCTGGATCCACGCTACAAAAAGGCACTGGCAGGCGAGCATTCTTTCCATTTGATGATGAACATGTTCCAAAGTACAAACTTTGGCTAGCCTTGTCAGCCAAGAGGTTTGAAAGAGAACGGCAGAAAATTGAAGGAAAAGGCAGTACATCAGCATCAGCAGGCCATCCCCAGTCAAAACAATCCACTTCTGCACTTGTGGCTGTGGCACAAGTGACCTCTCAGCCGTTAAAGACACCGGAAACCGGATCATCTGCGCCAGACACAACAGAAACATTGGAGGCTGAAGAGCATTGGCTAGCTCGGCTTGGGTTTGGTTCTCAAAAGGTCACAGCAACAGCTAAGCAAAGTGGAGGAACCTTGGAGAAGGACCTTGAGTCGATGGTGAAGGACTATCTGAATGACTCAACAGAGGTCTATGTTAATGCTGACCCATTGGCGTATTGGCATGGGAAAAAAGAATTGTGGCCAACGCTCTCCAACCTGGCTTTAAACTACTTGTCTTGCCCACTCGCAAGTGTGTCTTCAGAATGTGTTTTCAGTGCTGCTGGTGCCATTGTAACTCCCAAAGGGAGCCGCCTCTCGCCCAGAAATGTGGAGAGGTTAACAATGATCAAGATGAATCAGCACCTCATACCACCAGATTACAGAGTACGTGAAAGCACG
This sequence comes from Lissotriton vulgaris, assembly GCF_964263255.1. Classification (NCBI taxonomy): domain Eukaryota; kingdom Metazoa; phylum Chordata; class Amphibia; order Caudata; family Salamandridae; genus Lissotriton; species Lissotriton vulgaris. Next base: position 2,664 of record NW_028243462.1, on the reverse strand, counting down.
CCGGATGAAGACGAGGTGGACAGCAACGTAGATGAGGGTATTTCTACTCTGTCAGGTGACACTGAGCTCACCCTGCCTGAATTCGCAGAGTATGATGACGAAGCCTTATTCTTATTCCTGGAACTTAACACCGAGGCCTAAAAATGAGACAATGAATCAATAACTTTCTTTTTCGTCCTCATTCACTTTCATTCCTGTGTGTCTGTCTTTCTTTGTTGTGCACAGTTAATATAATTCAAACTTTAATCACCTAATCACAAAAACAAGCCCATCAGCAGAACTGTCTTCACTTGTTTGCTTAATGATTTAAAGGTGCCGCAGTCTGCATTCCTCAGGTTCACAAGTTTAGAAGAACATGCTCCTCTATCCTCCTCCTCCAGACTCCTATTTCCATCAAAGCAGAGGGCTGGATTACGCCCAATGAAGAAAGACTCAGCACTTGTGGGGGTGTTCTACTTCTTTGCGGTTGAGTTGATGGCTCTGGGGCCATTGCTGGGAAGCTCCAATACCGGATAAAAGTGGTTTGGACCAAATCGGAGGCGGAATTTTTTTTGTGTTTTTAATGACTTGCTTGCCTTTGAGGAGCTCTTTGGGGGGGTTCTGGCTGTTTGTGGGTGAGTTTCGGGGTCTGGGAGCACTGCCGGGACAGTCTAATCTTGATTGCATTTGCTTTTCAGGAAATCCGTGGTGGTAAACCGGAGTTATGGCCTAGCTACACAGCGCGTTTTGACCGAAGGCCGAGAAATATTGTAAACATGAGATTTTGCTTTTGGGCTGATTGGGGGTGTTGTGCTTTTTGGCGGGTGGGTTGGCGGGTCTTGGGGCATTCCTGGGAAGATCTAATACCGGATAGAAGTGGTAGGGACAAAATCCACGCTGATTTTTTTTGTTGCTATTTCTGACATTTTGCTCAATGTAGCGTTTTTTGGGGTCTGTTTGGGGGGCTTCCTGGTGTTTATGGGTGGGTTTTGGGGTGTGGGAGCACTGCTGGCTATGGATACTTTACTTTGCAAGAGGTTTGAAGCACATCCATGGTGGCAGAGGGGAGTTAGGGCCTAGCTGCAGAGCGCGCGCAGAGTGATTTGGGAAATTGGCAAAAAAATGAAGTCCCCATTTTTGTACTTTTGCTCTTTGGCTGTTTGGGGGTCTTCTACTGGTTTTCTCCTGGGTTGACGGCTCTGGGGCCATTGCTGGGAAGCTCCAATACTGGATAAAAGTGGTTTGGACCAAATCGGAGGCGGAATTTTTTTTGTGTTTTTGATGACTTGCTTGCCTTTGAGGAGCTCTTTGGGGGTTTCTGGCTGTTTGTGGGTGAGTTTCGGGGTCTGGGAGCACTGCTGGGACAGTCTAATTTTGATTGCATTTGCTTTTCAGGAAATCCGTGATGGTAAACTAGAGTTATGGCCTAGCTACACAGCGCGTTTGGACCGAAGGCCGAGAAATATTGTAAGTATGAGATTTTGCTTTTGGGCTGTTTGGGGGTGTTGTGCTTTTTGGCGGGTGGGTTGGCGGGTCTTGGGGCATTCCTGGGAAGGTCTAATACCGGATAGAAGTGGTTGGGACAAAATCCACGCTGATTTTATTTTTGCTATTTCTGACATTTTGCTCAATGCAGCGTTTTCGGGGGCCTGTTTGGGGGGCTTCCTGGTGTTTGTGGGTGGGTTTCGGGGTCTGGGAGCACTGCTGGCTATGGATACTTTACTTTGCAAGAGGTTTGAAGCAAATCCATGGTGGCAGAGGGGAGTTAGGGCCTAGCTGCAGAGCGCGCGCGGAGTGATTTGGGAAATCGGCCAAAAAATTACTAAGTCCCCATTTTTGTACTTTTGCTCTTTGGCTGTTTGGGGGTCTTCTACTCGTTTTCTCCTGGGTTGACGGCTCTGGGGCCATTGCTGGGAAGCTCCAATACCGGATAAAAGTGGTTTGGACCAAATCAGAGGCTGAAATTTTTTTGTGTTTTTGATGACTTGTTTGCCTTTGAGGAGCTCTTTGGGGGGGTTCCGGCTGTTTGTGGGTGAGTTTCGGGGCCTGGGAGCACTGCTGGGACAGTCTAATCTTGATTGCATTTGCTTTTCAGGAAATCCGTGGTGGTAAACCGGAGTTATGGCCTAGCTACACAGCGCATTTGGACTGAAGGCCGAGAAATATTGTAAGTATAAGATTTTGCTTTTGGGCTGTTTGGGGGTGTTGTGCTTTTTGGCGGGTGGGTTGGCGGGTCTTGGGGCATTCCTAGGAAGGTCTAATACCGGATAGAAGTCGTTGGGACAAAATCCACGCTGATTTTTTTTGTTGCTATTTCTGACATTTTGCTCAATGTAGCGTTTTCGGGGGCCTGTTTGAGGGGGCTTCCTGATTTTTGTGGGTGGGTTTCGGGGTCTAGGAGCACTGCTGGCTATGGATACTTTACTTTGCAAGAGGTTTGAAGCAAATCATGGTGGCAGAGGGGAGTTAGGGCCTATCTGCAGAGCGCGCGTGGAGTGATTTTGGAAATTGGCAAAAAAATGACTAAGTCCCCATTTTTGTACTTTTGCTCTTTGGCTGTTTGGGGGTCTTCTACTCATTTTCCCCTGGGTTGACGGCTCTGGGGCCATTGCTGGGAAGCTCCAATACCGGATAAAAGTGGTTTGGACCAAATTGGAGGCGGACATTTTTTTGTGTTTTTAGGCA
>NW_028243461.1:0-41001 GCF_964263255.1 Lissotriton vulgaris | reverse complement strand
CTTTTTCCTCCAGTGAGCATAGTTTTTTTTACAATGTCTCTGATTGGCACATTTTTATCCTTAAGTAACTTTTTTTTTCCTTTTTCTAAAAGCACTCCATGATAATGGATACATTTCCCCGTTGTCTGCGTTTTCCCACTCCTACCAGCACATTCCTTGTCAGAGCATTATAATAATGTAACTTTCCACAACTTCTACCGCTACTATTTGTGTGGGCTGGCTCAATTTGCATTTTTCTGGTTTCGTCCCCATGGTTTTATTCCGCATGTGGCGGTGGAGGGGGGAGATGCAGGGGAGGTTCCTCTACATGGCATCATAACCTATGTTCATAGACTAATGCCTAGAACGGAGATTAACACCATTGACGCCACGGTCTCGGCCTGGCAAGACATTGGGAGGTGCATGGGCAGACTACCTTTATATGCGCCGGAGATGCCTATTTAACATATATGTGGCACCCCTGGCTAACATCATGAGAGCGTACGGATTCGTCCCGATATCCTACGCGGATGATACGCAACTCCTCTTTCCTTTTAAGACCTTTACTCCTGAGGTTAGGAACTCCTTCTCCCAGGGAATGAAAGCAGTGGCACACTGGATGTCCTCCAACTACCTGCAGTGCAACGTTGGAAAGACAGAAGTCATGTTGTTTGGTGAGGTAAAACTACTCTGGACTCTTGACTGGTGGCCACAAGACCTCAGCCCAGTACCTGAGCCTAAACAAACAGTCAAGAATCTGGGAGTCGGGGGAGGAGCTACGACAGCAAGCAAGATGGCCGCATAGTCTCCCGCCTCCGCTGACCTCCGTCTTTCGCTCGATGATCCTGTCATCTATCCTGATTTCCCGCCCCATATCCGTGTATGTGAACTAATTTGCAATCTGATGGAGCAATCCCGAGATTTTTCCGACATTGTGGAGTGGAGTAATGTCGAGGTTTGGTTTGAGGCCTAACCCAGTCTGGAGGCCGGGGTCTCGAGTGTTGGTCTAGCCGGGTCCGAGTTGAACAACAGGGGACTGGTGAGGGCGGCAGGGTCCGGTCCATGGAACTTCCAACATCTTTTGGATTGCTTAGCTGCCGATCTGCTGCCTGACACTGTACCGGAGGTGAGGAGACGCCCGAGGCGGTGTGGTGGGGGTCCCTGACCCGAAGGCCTGGCGTTCGGATTGCCGGTGCCGTGGGGTTGGAGACTTGGTGCGCACTAACGCTTGTTGACGATCTGTCCCTCACGGTTCATTCCCACTCCGACTAATCTTACCCCGGGGAAGGCGCCTCTCCGTGGGGATAACGATGCCTGATGTTATGCGGAACCTGGCGGAGCGGGCTGAGTGCGGCCCGACATTGCGGTCAGTGCTGGCAGCCCTTGAGGCGCTTCGGGCGACTATGGAGGCCAAGGCCTGGAATCTGATGTCGGCAGCGGATGGAATTAGTGGATCGGGACCGGACCCTGCCTTGCTGCCCGAGGCCCGGTGGCCAGTTCACTTCTTGACAGCTAGCTCAGCGGTGCATTTGGACCTGGTGCTTGGAGCTGTGCCTGCCCCTACAGAAGTGGAACAATTCAAACGTGCGGAGATCGGTGTTTCAACTATATGGTCGGAATCTTTGGTTATGCAACTAGCGGGACATTTAACTGCTGTTCCTGATTTGGAGACTTTTGGTCGACATTGTGAACTGTGTTGGACTGTGTTGCATCCCCTTCCCAGCTGGTCCATCAAGTGCCTGGCCTTGGAGTCGGGGAGGGGCATCGTTGGAACCGATCGTCTGCTTTGGGTTTTGCCATCCTTTATCCATCTAACAGACCATGTTTCGGCAACTTCTGTGTAAATTTGGACAACTTGACGATGGGGCTCTACTCGTCGGAGGGAATCAGCAAAATTGATCGACGGGGCCAAGGCTGAGACTGTTGTTTGGGGCTGCACATTATGGTTTCATTGGTAATGGGATTGCTTCACTTGATTAACGAAGACCGGGGCGGGGTTCATAGTTTCCTCCGGTGTACTTTTATTGTGGTCTGCTCGATTGTACCAGCTTAGTGGGGGATTCTTCGTTAAGGCGGAGGGGAGAGACTGGGAATGTGTATGATATAGCCCTCCTCCATTTTTCCTTTTAGGTAGGGGTTTAGTCCCTTCTTTCTTTCCCTTTGTTCTTCCTATATTTCGGGTTTCCGTTTTGGGGCGACAGGCACGCTGCTAGGGGGGTAGGCCGTAGTCATCTGCAGGGGTGCAGGGTGGGGGGTTGTGGGAGGGAAATTTTGTTTTTCCGTTTGTTTCTATGGCCTTTTTTCTCTTTCTTATCCTTTCTCGCTTTCTCTTACGTTTCTCCCTTTTTTCGGGTTAACGTAGTGGGTCTATTTTTCTGTCAACTGTCGACTTTTTATCTGTGCCTATACTCTTCACGGTATTTTAGTATCACTGGGTGGGCGCTTAATTGGTGCGAACGGTGATTATATGCTTGTTTATCCTGGATTGTATGCTTTTGCGCCACTGTCTCAAATGAGATCGAGTTAATTGTGGAACTCCTGCTATTTTGCCCGCCCTTAATGCGATTTCGTGATATTGTATGGCACCTGATCCTTCTATATTATATTATAAAATGGAACCTTTAGTATCCTGTTATTTGCATGGTATGTTCAACAGCCAGTGTTAATTGAAGTTGTGATACATTCGCTTCCCGAGAGACTGAGTCTTGTCCTAATTAACTTGCTATGATGACACTGATTAGCGGCAGGCCCTGGTGGTTGTAGGCCCATATTTGTAACTGGTTGAAGTATCAATAAAGGTTTTCCCAAAAAAAAAAGAGAATCTGGGAGTCCGACTAGACCAGGAACTTACCCCCAAACAACATGGCAACCAGGTGGTGGGAGCCTGCTTCCATGTAATTGGCATGCTGCGTAAAATGTTCCCCCTTTTACCAGATGGAACTAGGAAGACGTTGGTACAAGCTCTAGTCATGAGTCGACTAGACTATTGCAATGGTCTGCTACTATCTGCCAACGAGGGAGTCATGACAAGACTTCAGGTGGTTCAGAATACGGCTGCCCGCCTGGTCCTGAACGCCCCTCCTCGCACGCCTTCAAAACCCCTATTGACAAAACTTCACTGGTTATCTGTCAAACAGAGGGCCAAGTTCAAGGTATGCTGCACCATACATAAAAGCCTCGATGGAATGGGTCCTGCATACCTGTCCACCAAATTTGTTCCCTATAAACCCTCTCAGTCACTCAGGTCGAGCGAACAAGGCCTTCTCTTTGTACCTAGAGCAAAGAAGGCCAGACACGGAAGTAAAACCCTTTCAGTAGCAGGACCTTACCTTTGGAACAGTCTCCCTAATACTCTCAGGTTATGTGCAGATCACCTTCCTTTTAGAAAAATGCTGAAAACATTCCTATTCAATCATTAGAAAGCTGCTATACTAGCTCTTCCCTGAAACCAATGTGGTAGGAGTCAAAGGCGCGGAGATACTCAAAACTGCAAATAAAATAAATAAATAAAATTGAGGGGCATAGTGCTGTTTCCGTGGCGAATGAGCGGGGCTCGATAAGGGCACTCAAGGAGGCAGGCATTTCTGTGATGGAGGACCTCTTTTTGAATGGAACGTATCGTACAGGGGATGATTGGAACTATATTTCTAACCCTACGCCGCTTTTCACATATACATATTATAGACTACGTGGGGCAGTTAGAGCCCATTATCCCAGTTTCCCAGAGGAGCCGAAGATATCTAAGGCATTACAGTTGACCATTACAGCACCCAATAAGAGGCACTTGCTGACTAGACTCTACAAGGCGGTGCAGGCAGAGTCGGAGCTTGCAGAGGATAAAAGTTTGGAGAGGTGGAACATGGTGCTCGACCCCGCGCTTACGATAGATATGTGGGAACAGATATGTATGGTGACAGGGAAATTATCAGCCAATAGTAATTTGCGTATAATACACTTGAAGTTCTTACACCAGACATACCACACTCCCAAAAAACTTTGTAGAATAGGTCTCAGAGACACGCATAATTGTAGATGATGCGGACTAGCAGGGGCGGACTTTGTGCACTTAGTATGGGGCTGCGGGAGGGTACATGCATATTGGACAGAGGTGTTGGAGATGTTACATGCTATGACGGGTCATGTGCTGGAATGCACTCCACTATTGTGTCTGCTGGGATATGTGCCTACAGTGAGGGGAACATTGGGTCGTCTTGTTAAAGTAGCTCTGTTACTAGCCAAAAGGAGGGTATTATTTCCATGGGATGGGAGGCAGAGCCCGAAACATGCCAAATGGCTACAGGACATGGTGTACTGTCAAGAGCAACTGGCCTTGTACGGTGAGGAGTTGCCAGCGGCTTCTCGGCCTCAAGACATATGGACCCCGCTGAGGGAATACTTGCTGGCTCGCAGTGAACAAGAAGGGGGCAATATGAACTCTGTCAATGGTTGATTAAGATACAGTAATATGTTGCGTTCAAAATGAGCCACAGTGGCCTTGCATGAGTTGTAGCACTCACATGTTCTTGCATCAGCACTGTTCGTATGAGATATGGACTATGTTGTCAATATGTACTGCGGTTTGGAAAGAGGGACCTGGGCGGGATGGGAAGGGTATTCTTTGTTGGAAGCTGTGTATATCTGCATGAAATATTGTACTACGTCATTGTTGGATTTCTGTGAAACTAGGAAAAGTTTAATAAAAAAAATTAAAAAAATCAAAAAACTTTCCACAACAGCTTTGTCCTTCAAGCCGCTCCTACGTATTTTTTCAGTTTATTAGAGATTCTCCCTTCTAGCTGTGCACCTGTTCACTTTAACTCCATGTTGCATCGCTTTTGTTTGTTCGCTTTCACCCCATCCACTTTGCTCTGTCTTCATGTGTCCCTCCTTGCACCTTCTGTGTTCCTTTATCTCACCCACACATTTTTAAGTTAAGCCTGGGCAGGGCATGCACTGCTGCGAGGCATGCAGCAGTGGAGTATGGACTTGAAGCCCCACCTACTCTCCACCCATATTTGTAATTGGCTTGTGTCATTGTCCTTCGTAAACTCTGGCTTACGATTTATTATTAGGCTTGATAGGCCCTCCTTGGTACCGCCTTGTCTGCATTTGTTACCTTCCATTACAACTGGACCTTTTACTTGTTTTGTTATATGGTCTGCTTTATCTTGGCTCTGAGCACTATTTTATTTCATGATTTGTCCTTATTTCACCCACTACCCCGCAGCATGCTGCACGCTTTTATTTTATTTATTAACGGCGGTCTGCTTTAACTATAACAGCCGCGTCTTTTCATTTATTTTAGCAGAGCAGTCCGCTTTAAGTATAATGGCAGCACTTACTTACTTTTTTTGTTTTTTTTATGTTTACTTGACCCCATGCGGGTCGTTTACATTTATTGAGGCCACGCCCCTTTTTTTACACAAACCGTATCTAAAGAAAGGTGCGCGACCGACAAAGTGAAAGCGCGGCATGGGCGCTTTTTCCCCAAAAAACATCTGTTTGTCAACTTGACAAACAGATGCTTTTTATGTCACAGCCCCCATGCCGCAATTTCATTTTTTAATTTTTTTATAATTTTTAACCTTTATTTTTATTGCAGAAATAGACAAAATACATCCAACTGTTCCGGGTATCCCGCCGGCAAGATAGATCAATGCTTCGTCATCAGTATAACTCTTGTATAACACAGCCATTTAGCCCACATCCCGGAGGTCGGGCGGCGATAGCAAATCAATGTCACAATGAATGGTTCCGGCGGCGGACCTCAATCTCTGCTCTATGGATCATCCAGTATCTGCTTTTCCTGTAATCCCGTCTCTTGCGACCCTATCGGTTAACCAGACTTATGACCTGGGTGGTGTGTACTGTAGGTTCTGTAACTGTTATGCCCAGGCCTAATGTCAAACCCCTATTACTCCACAGTTATCCTCAGTATAGGGCCCGTACCCTTCGGCCGCTCCTCGGAGGGAGTCGCCAGTCTGGTTACACCATCCCAAGAACCATCCATTTAATTCTAATAGGTCCGTCCTCCCCGTTCTAACAATAGATGTCTTCCATAGCCCGATGAAATCCACCCCCCCAAACTGCAGCTGGTGTGGGCCTACGTTCAGCTTCTTAGCGCCTAAAGGGAGGAAATCTGTAGGATCGCATGCAACCTTCCGTATCTCACAAGGAACATCACACACACCACACACCCTCTATTCTTCTGCTGGTGATAGGCTGTCACTGAGCGCACTCACTAGTTCTGCCCATGCACGTGCTGCCTCTAGGCTCCTCTCATTAGCTGTACTAAGCCTGGCGTAATCTGATCGTGCTCTCACTATGGGCCCATTTATGGAGTTCGTTCGCCCACCGCCTACTAGAGGGACCCTCCCTCGATTTCCAATGCCAGGTTATTTCCCTCTGGGCCAAAATAAGGCCCATGTCAATGAATTTACTAGTGATCTTAGTTGTCCTAGTATGAGGAAACCAAAGCAACAAACAGGTCGCCATGTCATATTCTACTTGCCGCTCCGTTACTTCATTAAGAAGCGTCCCTACCTCGGACCAATAGAGCCCCAATTTCGGACAGTCCCACATCATGTGGTCTAGCTCCACATCAGGCGCCAGGCACCTAGGACACGCTGCGTACTGCACGTGGAAATATTTCCGGATCTTCCCCGGAGTTAGGTAGGCTCTAAGTAGTATAAAAAAGTGTACTTGCTGAATCCGCGCATTCTTGCACCCTTTCCATGTCCTCGTCAAGATTCGACCCCAAGCCGTGTCCGGAATGGGTTTCCCTATGCTTGCCTCCCATTTTTGTTTGAGAGTCATCAGGGGTTCCAGACCTTCGCACAGCATTTGGGAGTGTAGGCAGGTGACCGCCTTGATCGTACCTGCTGCCATTACCACATATTGGCATGCCATCGTGGTTTGTGGCTCTGACTGCCCTGTTTTCCAGTGTTTCCGCATAGCTGTGGTAACAGCCATATGTAAAAGGAAATCTCCGTCCGGAATGCCAAATTGGTCTTGCAGCGCCCGGAAGGGTAGCAACTCGCCTTCAGCATATAAGTCGCCCACCATTTGTAACCCCAGTTCCTCCCATTCCAGTAGTTGGGACCAGTCCCCTCCATGTGGCAATGCTGTCAACATGCCTAGAGGGATTTCGGGTGCATATGGGTGTGCTACTCTCACCCTCTTTCGGCTTTTATTCCAGCACAGCCTCAGGGTCTTCTCCTCCAAAGTTAAATTCCGGACCACCAGGTGCTGTTGCATAACAATATAGGAGAGGACATGCCTCTGTATCCCAGATCCATGAGCTTGTTCCGGACCCCTAAATTCCCGAGCTACATTCTGTGTGAGGTTGTGCTGCCAAGTAATAAAGTTCGAAGTTCGGAACTGCCAGACCCCCCTCCGCTTTCGGTCTCAACAGCGTGTCCAATGCCACCCGTCTCCTTCCCGTCCCCCACAAAAAATCAATGGTGAGCGTCCGTAGTTCCCGAAAGTACAGAGGAGGCACCCAGAGCGGAAATGTGCAGAAAAAATAGAGGAGGCGTGGCAAAGCCACCATCTTGAGCAGTGCAACTCTCCCCAATACCGAGAGAGGGAAGGTTGCCCAAAACGCCATATTGCCCCTCAGTGCTCTTATGCAGCGTCCTATGTTCCCTTCCATCATATCTTCTGCCCTATGATAAATTCGGACTCCCAAGTAGGTAAAGCATGATCGTTCCCACAGTAAATCAGCGGGTTGTCTCGGCTCGGGTACATCCATCTTCAGAGGAAAGACACACGTTTTAGTCCAGTTTACGTCGAGTCCCGATAGCCTCCCAAAGTCCGACAACATGCTCATCGCCCCCTCCAGTGCCATCGTCGTGTTCGCCAGGAACAGTTGTAAATCATCCGCATACAACGAGATGTAGTGCGGGAGTCCACCACAGACCAGGCCATCATACGCTATCCCCGATCTGGCGTAGACCGCCAGTGGTTCTATCGCTAGCGCAAACAGCAGGGGCGAGCACCCCTGTCTCGTACCTCTCTGCACCGGATATTCTGTTGATATGACCGAGCCCAGTCGCACCCTAGCCGTAGCAAAGGAGTACAAGACCTTCATCCAGCTCCTAAATCGCGCGCCTAATCCAAATATTTCCAGTACATTATCAAGATATTCCCATTCGAGGCTGTCAAACGCCTTTTCTATATCCACTGACATCACTATCTAATACTCTAATAAGGCGGCGGATATAGTTCGAGGAATTCCTAGTTGGAATGAACCCTGCTTGATCCTCAGGAACCAAGGCAATCATATGGGACATTAGTCTTGTAGCCAATATGCGACTCAGTATCTTGTAGTCCAACGTCAACATAGACAGAGGTCTATAAGAGGTCACATTATCTCCCTCCTTCCCGGGTTTCAACAAGGGGACCACCAGCGCCACTCTCATGGATTCGGGCAGGTAGCCCAGCTCCATCGCCTCATTATAGACCTCCTGCAGCTGGGGCGCCAAGGGGTCAATGTACGTCAGATAAAACTCTATAGGGAATCCATCCACCCCCGGAGTCTTGTTCCTGGTCGTATGCTTAATTGCTCCCCTGATTTCAGCGATAGTGATAGCCTGACCCAGGCTTTTTGCGTCCTCTTCTTCTAGTTGTGGTAGCCGTATCCCCATCAGGTAGCCCTCAATCTCCAGCGCATCCGCCTCCAGGTGACTCTGATACAATGTTGTATAGTATCTTAGGAAGCGCAAGATGATCTCAGATTGGGAGTAGACCGCACACCCAGATTCCGTACGAACACTCAGGACAGGGCAACCCTCCGGCCTTGGATTCGCCATTCTTGCCAGGAGCATGCCCACCTTATCCCCCTCAGCATGCATCTTTACCCTATATTGCTTATAGTCATAACTACGCAGCCGTTCTGTCTCAGTGGCCACGAGCTCCCTAGCCGCCAATAGCCGGTCCTGTAACTCCCTCTATTCTGGCCTTTGTTTCTCTGACTCCCGTAGTGCCGCCTCCGCTTTTGTGACATCATTTAAAACCACTGCCCTTTCACCCGAATGTTTACTGATGCATAGCCCTCTCACCACCACTTTGAATGCATTCCATTCCATTCCCCTAGTAGAAGTCGATTTCTTATTGGTGGCAAAATAATGCTCAATACCCTCTTGGATTGTGGTCCTAAAAACTTGGTCTTCCAGGGTGTCTGGGCGTAGACCCCAGGTGGACACTTCTGCTCTCAAGCGCTGCCATTTAAAGGACACCACCTGTGGGTTATGATCTGAAATAGTCCTAGCTAGGTATTCCGAGTGTGTCGCCAAGGGCTCCAGTGTCTGGGTGCATAAAATAGTGTCAATTCTAACATGTAGTTCGTGGAGAGACGAAAAGAAGGAATAATCCCTATCCTCAGGGTGGTGCACTCTCCATACGTCAATCAGCCCCCATCCGCTCTGCCACTCTATTCTATTCCTCGCAATCTTGCGGACCTGGGATTCCGCCAACGGAGGGTGTGACCTATCTAGTGCTACATCTGTGAGCGGATTAAAATCTCCACACATAATCACTTGGCCTGATAAAAGATGTGCCAGTTTTCCGGAGATTTTTGACAAAAAGCAAGAGTACCCACGCTTCACGTTGTTTAAACAAATCCTACTCAAAAAGAGAAATGAACCAACTTTATCATGTTCATCTCGGCAATTATTTGTGCCTTTTAATCGTTTTTTTTAGAATAAACAATGCTGCTTTTTAGAGAGAGAAGAAGGAGTTCTTCACAGACATAGCCACACGTTTTTGTGATCTAAATTGTGCAACAACATATGTACAAAAAAAGTGAAAACATACAATCAATACGATTCATTTCATAGTATGACGTGTTATGAAGCAAACAGGTGGAAAAAGAAATTATTAAAGTGAAAAAAGATGTCAAACTTGTTTCAAATAGACATCAACACATAAATACAATTATTTCAAAATACTGAAATATCATCGATTATTGTAGTTATTCAGTATAAGGTCATATATCAACAATATTTTCAATAGATAAGGTTCAGTCCCCTTTGTCAACAGTATTTTCAAAATTGTGGGATTTAGTCCTTTATGCCGACGCGTTTCGAGTGTGGGTTTCCTGTACCCAAACTCTCATCAGGGCCGAGTAAATCGTTTTTCCAATCCTTATCCTAGTGATAAAAAAACAACATATGTGTACTTATTAGGACCGCCTTCCTTAGGTTTCCCAGTTTTTGAATAACTATATGGTTAAAAGCAAGGCGCCTTACCTCGAAGGTGTAGAGGTGAAGGTCACACTTGAAGCTTTAGAATGAAGCTGTGTGCATGCTTCTAAAAATAAAAATCGTTGTATTTTTGTTAGATACGAATATCTAACATCATTTGCTGCTTGCAGTCAAAATTATACAAAGCCAGGACAGGACGTTTTTACCTTTCACGATGTGTCTCAAAGGTTCAGTAGTGTATACTGTTTTCTCTCCTAGTTTTTGTAAATAAACGGGACCACTCGTGACGTATAGTTCTGTGAAAAGAGTGACCGACATGCCATTATTATGTCTGTCTGCATTTTGGGATCGTATCAATTACACTGCTTAGTGAGCCGCTAAAACACTCACCGCGAGTTTTCTCACGTGTTTAATGGTGTCTCTCACCAATCTTGTTGAGCAGTACTCGTTCAATGTTCACGGATCTGTAACATTAAAAGGCCATTTTAGGGACGCTGTACTCAAAGATAGGGTCGCGAACTATTTAAGCGGACTGAAGGTACACGCTTAAATATTAGGTATGCTTCCTTGCGTAACAGCGCTTGTTACTGCATAAATTACATTCTTGCTTTTACGTCCCAAAAACCAAGAGTGATCTTATATCACAATGGAAATTAAAACCCATAACTGGACACCACAAATGCGGTATGTGTGCCTCCTGCAGTAGTACTATGGAAGGAAATGAATTTAGTCACAACGGCATCAAATGGAGACATGAGATGCACACAAATTGTAAAAGCAAGAATGTAATTTATGCAGTAATGTGTGCCTGCAACAAAATATACATCGGCAAAACCTGCCAACAAGTGAACGCCCGAATCTCACAACACCGATCACGACTAAAGAAAAGAGTTCCGAATGCCCCAATGGTCGACCACTTTGTGGCTCTCGATCATAAAGAGTCCGACTTCACTTGGACGGTGCTATCAAGCATTGACCCAAAACATCGATCGCCAGACATAGAACAAGCGCTGTTACGCAAGGAAGCATACCTAATAATGAAGTTCGATAGTATCAACAAAGGACTGAACTCAATGAGTGAATTGAACAGACTGTGAAAATTCATTGTGAACTGTTCCATTCACTACAATTCCCAGAATGCACCCCTCTGGCTTTTTCGCAATACTCTCCTTCAATTGGTCACGAAAGTTTCAAGAAACGAACAGGCAGTTGCCGGTCCAAACAACACTGGTGACTCAGATCGAGGAGTGGAATGAGAGGTGAAATAAGCGGAAGAAATAGGTAAGCGTGTACCTTCAGTCCGCTTAAATAGTTCGCGACCCTATCTTTGAGTACAGCGTCCCTAAAATGGCCTTTTAATGTTACAGATCCGTGAACATTGAACGAGTACTGCTCAACAAGATTAGTGAGAGACACCATTAAACACGTGAGAAAACTCGCAGTGAGTGTTTTAGCGGCTCACTAAGCAGTGTAATTGATGCGATCCCAAAATGCAGACAGACATAATAATGGCATGTCGGTCACTCTTTTCACAGAACTATACGTCACGAGTGGTCCCGTTTATTTACAAAAACTAGGAGAGAAAACAGTATACACTACTGAACCTTTGAGACACATCGTGAAAGGTAAAAACGTCCTGTCCTGGCTTTGTATAATTTTGACTGCAAGCAGCAAATGATGTTAGATATTCGTATCTAACAAAAATACAACGATTTCTATTTTTAGAAGCATGCACACAGCTTCATTCTAAAGCTTCAAGTGTGACCTTCACCTCTACACCTTCGAGGTAAGGCGCCTTGCTTTTAACCATATAGTTATTCAAAAACTGGGAAACCTAAGGAAGGCGGTCCTAATAAGTACACATATGTTGTTTTTTTATCACTAGGATAAGGATTGGAAAAACGATTTACTCGGCCCTGATGAGAGTTTGGGTACAGGAAACTGTTGTATTCTCTCCACTTATGTTTTGCTCTATCACTTTAAGTTTGACATTCCATTTTCCTGATGTCATTTTCCACTGTGTTCTGCCCAGTCAGTTAGCTCTCTGCTTTCTGATGGGATCACCAGCTTTTCTCTGTAGTGCATAATAAATGCCTTATAATCTTTCATTGGCCTTCTAACTTCATTTACATCACATGGCGACGATCAGCGGAGAAGCTAAACAACTACAGAGGGAGTGAAACTCTTCTGGTGAGAAAAGAACCACGCGAATAATTTTATTTTGGACTGCACTTTTAAAAAAAAAAAAGGAAATTCAGATTGAAGAAGGAAGCTCATTCTGAAAGAAACTCACTGAAGATATTGTCAGGAAGACAATTGTATTAATGTATTACTAAGATACAAAATTATTAATGAACAGCTACTCGCATTCCAAGTAATCAACAACTCATGAGAACTCTACTCTTCACAACCTGAAAACAAAGAACCACATCTCCGTGTGCAAATTCCAAGAATCACTGTTCAAGCGCAAGTTAACTCAAGTTCAAAAAGAAAAAGAAATCTTCACTCCAGCTAAACATGCGGTGAGTGTGTTTGTGAGACTTCTCATTTTTAGTTACCCTTGTGGATACCCATGTAAAAAGGGTGAATGTCTATTTTTGTTTTCAATTTCTGATCGATCGTTTACCTGAGATCGATTTTGGGACTTCGTTTTACTAACTCATCTCGAAAAAAACTGTATTGATTAACTTGTTGCATTTTTTGAACAAGCGCCGAGCATTTTTTGAAAACCTGCACGAGCTAGACAACACGAGCTGCATCGTAAAGGAAAGGACTTACTTCAGAGCGTCCTTCTTTGCCGAACAGAGTCTTTATCACGTCACACAGGAAGGTGAGCAAGCGTCAGGCGCCAGGCAGCGCCAATCATACAAGCGGTAGCGGAGATGACGCAAATACGCTACGTAAACACCAGGCGCCATCTTTGATTCAACACTTGTTACTAGGCAACCCCGGTAACACGTTACAAGACATTGCTAACGCTAATGCTGACTACGCTCCCCAATTAACTTAGCGTTACACATTTTCAACGCTGCGTGTTGCCTTATTGTCACAGATCAAACCTGTGGACGAACAGTTTACTGCTCAAGCTCAACTCAAGTAAAAACGAACACGGTAAGATTTTTTCACAACAAGCAGTAGCTAGTGCAATTGATATTATTAAAAAAAAAAGAGATTACTCTAGTTATGTGAACTGAAGCATTAAGACATTGAGAGGAGCAGTGTAATTGACATTATTAAAAAGAGAGAGTGCAAAGAGAGAGTTACTTTGGCCATTCTTAAGTGGAAGATTAAGACATTGTGAGGAGCATTCCAGTTGAATATACATAACATATAAGAATACAGTGCATACAAGGCTAATTAAAATAAGATGGAGAATCTAAATGTTATAGTACCTCCCATGTTTCTACAAACAACTGGGGATCCACCCATCGAGTGGGATGAATGGATAGACATTTTTGAGAACTATATAGAAGCACTTGATGGAAAGGATTTTAGTGCAACTAGAAAGAAAGCCCTGTTGTTAAGCGCTCTAGGCAAGGAAGGCCAGCGTTCCTTTAAATATCTTCCAGTAGGATTAAATCAAGATGGGAGAGCAATAACCAATGTGTATACTGAAGCAAAAGCTCGCATGAAGAAGCAATATGCAAAGGAAGTGAATATTGTTATGGCCAGGCATAAATTTTACACTCAACCCCAGAGGAACGATGAATCAGTAGACCAATTCGTAGCTAGGTTACGAGAACTTTCCATCAAATGTAGTTTCGGAGAGATAAGAGATGAAATGATACGTGACCAGCTGATAGTTCAATGTCGCAATAAAAAGATGCAGGAAAAACTGTGGGCCGCAAAAAATCCGACCCTACAAATGGCCATTGATATAGCGAAGGTAATTGAGGAATCGAATGCATGTATGAGGGAGATGGAAAAGAGAGATAATGGAAAGGAAAATATTCAAGGGAATGGTGTTTCTTGTGTTGAACAAGATGAAGTTGCCGCTGTGAACAGGAAAAGTGTAGATTTGAGCGAAAGAGGTCCGAAGAAATACAACAATGGGTTTCCAGGAAGTGACAGGAACAGATATCAAGGAAGGATGTGTAGTAGGTGTGGAAGCACTTTTCATAACTCAGATTTTAGGAGATGTTTTGCTATTGACAAGGTCTGTAGGAAGTGTGGGAGGAAGGGACATTTCTCCAAGATGTGCAGGGGAGGAAATGCAGATAAAGTAGCTGTTGTAGAAAACAGGGAAATAGTGTGAGACGTTGTTGGTGTTGAGGGAGCCAACAAAATATTGTGCTTAGGTGAGGAAGGGGTCAGTGAAGGTGAGCCCGGTAGAAGGTTCAGGCCCAAAGCTCAATTTCTTATTGATGAGATAGAGACCCAGCTGATGGTCGATCCAGGGTCATTGTGGACAATCATTCCCAAGGATATGTATTTAGAAAATTGGAAAGACGTGCAACTATTACCTAGTGATATTAGTCCTTGTGGTTACCAAGGTGAGAGCATAGATGTAATTGGGTTCATGGTATGTGTGATATCATTTAAGGATCGTTCCGTCAAAGGGAAGGTGTATATATCTAGATCAGGCCCAGCAATTTTGGGATGGGGGCAACAGTATGACCTTGGTATAATCATTAATCCCAGGGCAGCACAACAGGTGATGGTTGTGGATAGCATAACTACGGATTCAATTGTTGAAGGGATGCATTGTTTGTTTGATGAGCACATTGGAGAGTTGAGAGGTTATGTGCATAAGATTGTATTGCGTGAGGATGCCATGCCTATGCAACACAGGGTGAGGAAGGTTCCATTCATTGCACGTGAGGAAGTGAAAAAGATGTTGAAGGAAATGTTGGATCAGGGAGTGATAGAACAAATAGAAACATCACCCTGGATTTCTCCCGTAGTTATTACAACCAAATCTGATGGAAAATTTCATTTCTGTGTGGACCTTCGCACCCTGAACCAGAACATTGTAGTAGATAACTTCCCGCTACCAAACATCAACGAGTTGGTTCTGTCACTAAAAGGGGGGAAGTACTTCTCTAAGCTGGATCTTCGCAGCGCTTATCATCAGATAAAGTTACATCAAGACTCCAAGGCTTTGACAGCTTTTATAACGACCGAGGGGATTTACCAATTCACACGTATGCCTTTCGGACTTGCCTCTGCAGCCGGAGTGTTTCAGAGAATGATGGGGGCTGTACTGAAGGGAGTGAACAACGTAGTGTATTTCCAAGACGACGTTCTAATATTTGGTGAGACTGTAGAGGAACACAATCTGATCTTAAAAACTGTTTTAGAAAGGATGGAACAAGCTGGATTAACTCTTAAGAAAGAGAAATGTAAATTTGCAGTGGAGGAAGTTGAATACCTTGGTTATACCCTATCTGTCGATGGTGTGAAACCCAAGCGAGACTTATTAGACTCCATCAGGAATGCACCAGCTCCGAGCGACAAAGATCAGTTGAGGTCGTTTCTCGGCCTCATTGAATATTATGCCAAATTCGTAAGGGACTTTGCTGAGAAGACTGAAAATATTAAGGTGTTGTTGAGGAAAGGATGCAAGTTTGTGTGGGGTGTGGAGCAAGAAGAATGTTTCAAAAAAATCAAAGATGAGATTTGTGACGCAGGCATCCTTACACCATTTGATACCAACCGTAGGTCAGTCTTGACTGTGGATGCCAGTGCTGTGGGTGTTGGTGCGGTTTTGGCTCAAGTACATGAGTCTGGGATCAAGACTGTGGCTTTCGCTTCAAGGACGCTCACAACAGCTGAGAGGAACTACTCTATTATTGAGCGTGAAGCTTTAGCCGCAGCGTGGGGTTGCGAGTATTACAGGATGTATTTGTGGGGGTTTAAGTTTACGCTCTTGACAGACCACAAACCTTTGGTTAAAATTCTGTCACCTGGTGGGGCCGGCAAGGGTTCTGCGAGGTTAGCTAGACTCGCTGCTAGGATTCAAGAATATCTGTATACAGTTGAGTACATCCCAGGTTGGAGGAATTGCCAAGCCGATGGACTCTCTAGGCTACCACTACCTTGGGAGTCGGTAGACAAGCTGGGAGTTGAATCATCCAATTCTGAAGGGTCTGTAGCTGCTGTGGATGAGGTGGTAGATATCTGCGCCGGAGCAATTGGCAAGAGTTTGTGGAATACCTCCATGGCAAAGGATGTGGTGTTGAGAGAGGTCAAGGACTTGATTGTAAAGGGTCCGAGGAGAGAGAGTTGCCTATCCCCAGCAGTTCGCCCATATTTGAAAGTCCTTGATCAGCTCTCTGTTTTGGACAAAGACGGCTTCTTGATTTTAATGGAAGATAAGTTTATTCCTCCACAAGATGTCAGGTTTACTATATTCAAACTAGCCCACGAAGGCCATCTGGGACAGTCCCTCACCAAGAGGAGAGTTAGGGAGAATTTTTGGTGGCCCGGCATGGACTTGGAAATCTCTCAGTGGGTGGAAAAATGTACGGACTGCTTGGAGAGTGAAAAGAGGCTCAAAGTTGGTAGTCATACTGGTTGCGGATCAATAAGTGACCCGGGGTGTCCATGGCACACTATATGCCTTGATTTCATTGGCCCGTTCTACCAATTGAGCCAAGATATGAGGTTTGGGTTGGTGATTGTTGACATTTCCTCTAAGTGGTTAGTGGTTAAGTTCATGAAGGAGATCACTACCAACAACACTATTACTGTGTTGAGCGACATTTTTAGGGAAGAAGGTTTTCCTACTAGGATTATCACCGACAATGGGACCCAGTTGACTTCCTTGGAGATGGCCAATTTCCTGAAAAAATGCGGAATTGCACATTCAAGGACCTCACTTTACAATCCCCAGGGGAATGGTATAGTCGAGAGGGCGAACCGGATGGTTAAAGGTGCAATTCAGATGGCAATATCGTCCAGAACAGATGTGAGAGAGTTGGTAAACGACCTGGTTTGGGCCTACAGAACCACTGAGAATGGTGTGACTGGAATGATTCCTTTTAGCATCATGAGGGGGCGTTCAGCTGGCACCAAGCTGGTTGCCGCCTGGATGAAAGAGTTGATAAATGTTGGTCCTGAAAATCCCGGCGCCGTGTGTGAATCGGATGGTAGTTGTAAGATTGCGGTGAATGATTGGGTGAAAGTCAAGCCTGGTCGAGTTGGGGTCGGGTTGACCAAGTTCAGGGGACCATTCAAGGTCAGGTCTGTTCATAGAAGGTTCATAACTCTATTCAACGGCGAAAGTTGGAACTTGAGGCGTGTGGCACTGTACAAAAAGGCCGAATGTAGCCGTGATGTTCCTTCTAAGGAGACCAATGTTGGTAGAGTTCAGAGGGTTAGAAGACCTCCAGGTTACTTGCATGATTTTGTTAGCAAATAAGTCTTCTCCCTGTAACGGTGAGCATGTGCTTGTATTTTGTTTTTTTTTTTCTTCTGCTTTTTCCATACGAAGGGAAGAGGATATGTTGTATTCTCTCCACTTATGTTTTGCTCTATCACTTTAAGTTTGACATTCCATTTTCCTGATGTCATTTTCCACTGTGTTCTGCCCAGTCAGTTAGCTCTCTGCTTTCTGATGGGATCACCAGCTTTTCTCTGTAGTGCATAATAAATGCCTTATAATCTTTCATTGGCCTTCTAACTTCATTTACATCAGAAACCCACACTCGAAACGCGTCGGCATAAAGGACTAAATCCCACAATTTTGAAAATACTGTTGACAAAGGGGACTGAACCTTATCTATTGAAAATATTGTTGATATATGACCTTATACTGAATAACTACAATAATCGATGATATTTCAGTATTTTGAAATAATTGTATTTATGTGTTGATGTCTATTTGAAACAAGTTTGACATCTTTTTTCACCTGTTTGCTTCATAACACGTCATACTATGAAATGAATCGTACTGATTGTATGTTTTCACTTTTTTTGTACATATGTTGTTGCACAATTTAGATCACAAAAACGTGTGGCTATGTCTGTGAAGAACTCCTTCTTCTCTCTCTAAAAAGCAGCATTGTTTATTCTAAAAAAAAACGATTAAAAGGCACAAATAATTGCCGAGATGAACATGATAAAGTTGGTTCATTTCTCTTTTTGAGTAGGATTTGTTTAAACAACGTGAAGTGTGGGTACTCTTGCTTTTTGCCAAAGATATATTGGGCCCAACCCCACTTCTGTCCACAGGGCCATACCCCCCAGTTCCCAAAGTTTTCCGGAGATGACATCCAAAAATCGGGGTTGGTCTGTGTTTGGTGCATATACGCTACATAACACCACCTCTGTGTCATACAACCTCACTGCTACCGCCACATATCTACCCTCAGAATCTATCACAGTGTGTGCGGCCTGGAACGGGGTCCCAGCCCTCATTCTTATTAACACTCCCCTGGCAAACGCAGAATAAGCAGTGCCAAACACCTGACCTCTCCACCTCCTCTGCAGCGCAATACATTCTTGTTTAGTGAGATAGGTCTCCTGCAGCAACGCTATCTGGACTCCTCTCCTTATCAGATATGCATGCACCTTGTGACGCCTTGACATGGTATGTAATCCGCGAACGTTCCACGTGATACATTTCAAATCAGGTAATGTCCCCATTGCAGCTTTCCCAGTCGTTTCCCTCCCTCACAGTTCGTTTGCCCACACCAGCGCTGCCAATCCCCAAAACACAAAACACCCCCACAAACTTCCATTGCCCTCCCCCCCAGAACAGGTCCCAATAACACATTATCAGTCCCCATCCAAACTACCCTAACAACTCACACAATACTATCCTGCAGTAGCCACTACAGGTTGCCTTAAGGGCAATGGGGTTGGTGGTCCGGCTCCGACAGGTGGCAGCTCCCGCGCCAGCCCCCCCGCCCTCAACATCCCGCAATAATAAGGCACAGTTACGAAATTCACAGCAGTTACCGGACTCTCTGGTACCACCACACTCAGTTCGTCAGCAGTGAGTCCTAGGCAGAGCGAAGCTATTTATAGATCATCAGCTGATCTAGGTGTCACCTCTGGGCCTTTGGTGCTCTCGTCCTCTGACACCTCTGTACCAGATTGTCTCCCGTCCTCCTCGGATTCCGTCCCTTTGGTCGAGTCCTCCCGCTGAGAACCAGTTATCGCCGCTGTAGCCGACAGAGCCCCCTGTTTACCAGCCTCCATCTGTGCACGCTGCAATGCCCGTTGTGCTTTGTTTTTCTTGCGGAGGCGCTGTGATTGGCGCATCCGCAGCGGCTTGAGTACTCCCCCCTCACCCCTGCCCCTGCAATCAGTCCCTGCCCTGTATCTTTCGAGCCAGGACCAAGCGTCCTCAGGTGTCAGAAAAAACTGCGTCGACCCGTCCAGTATCACTCTCAGTTTAGCTGGGAACAGCAGTGAATATTGTATGCCTTCATCCCTAAGCTCTTTCTTAACAGACAGGTACGAGGCCCTACGCCGCTGTATTTCCTGAGTATAATCCGGGAAGATAGTTACAGCGCTATTATCTATCTGGAAGGGACCCGTTGAGCGCGCATTTTGGATCAGTAAATCCCTGTCTTTATAGTGAAGGACTCTGGCCACCACAGGGCGGGGGGGTCGGCCCGGTGCAGGCGGCTTGGCCGGGACCCTATGAGCCCTCTCGAGTGTAAAGAAAGGAGAGAGGCCCTCCGGGGCAACAACAGTCTTGATCCAATTTTCCAGATAAGCAACCATGTTTGTCCCCTCAATATTTTCGGGCAGGCCTACGACCCGAACGTTGTTGCGTCGGTTACGACTTTCAGCATCCTCAGCCTTCTTTTCCAGTGTCTCCAATCTCCACAGTGCATCCTCCAATTTGCGTTCTACCGTGACCACCGCTGGTTTAAGGTCCTGAAGAAGTGATTCAGTGTCTTTGACCCTATCCACTAACTTAGAGTGATCCGCTCTCAAGAGCCCCAGTCCTGTCGCCACTTGAGTAATGTTCTGATGAAGGGTCTCTTTTTTTGCCATTATGGCATCCAGGATTTGATCAAGGCGCTTGTTCAGTCTCTGTTCCGAGGTCGTAGTCGCGACTTCCCGGTCGTCTCCGTGGCCTCCCGCAGGGTCCGTGGCCTCTTCTTTTCGGCCTTTGGGTTTCATTCCTTATGGACACGTGGTACCCCTCCTCGCCAGCCAACTTCGTCCAGCGCGTCAAGGCCCACGCCAACTTCCCCAAGTTACAGATCAGGGTTGAGATCTGCGCGTTCCACCGGAGAACCACAACACTAAGTTATCACCTTATAGCCTCTTCTCTTCTCCCTGTGCATGGGGTGGCATACTCCACTGCCTCTCCTCTCGGTTCTCTCGGGAGCTCCCAGGCACGCAATCCCTAGCAGGCCAACACGGTTACTCCGGCCCCATCATCTCCCTCCTGGGTACAGGCCGTATCAATCGCCACTCCGCTCCCGGGGTGCCCCCCCGGACTCTCCAGTGAAGGACTCCAGCCCCTCGTGACCTCCCTCGCTGAACCGCACTGTACTGTGCTTCCACCTCGTCTCCAGGGTAGCAGAGCGGTGTTCCCCAGCTGGTCACTGATTGTCCCTCTGCGCATACCGGTGCATTCTTTGATCGTGCTCCGTGGAGGCCGCTCCCCACAGCTTGCTGCTGCCTCTCCTAGGCATCACCGCGGTTGCTCCCCCTTTGCGGCGCTCTATTCTGCCCTCCACAGCCCCCGGCTGCCCAGCGCTATGAGCCTGCTCCCGCCCCCACCTCCGCAGCGCCAAGATCAGGCCCGCAGCACCGCACTCACCGGTGGCCCTAGGAAAGGACCTCCAGCTGCCACAGCACCATACACCCGGCCCTGGAGCTCTGCCGCACCCGCCTCACAGTCTGGCTCCCTTCTGGTCTCCAAGCATCCGTTTCAGGATCCTCATAGGTGCACGTCACTGCCGCAGCTACCGCTGTGCTACAAAGCTGCTCCTAACCGCAGGTCCTCTCCAGCGCTCTTGTTGTCACCGCGGGCTGCACCGTTGTCCTGCTCCTGGGCCGCCGCGTGCACTTCAGCGATACCGGATCAGGGCCACAAAGCCTAGGCCACTACCAGCACGGGCGCCATCTTAGGTCTACCGTCCTCTCGGCCGTTCCGCTTCCGTGGTGGTTTGCTATCTGCTCCAACCAGCGACCGTCACCGATTCCTGTGCGGAGCTGCGGACTGCCTGCCGCGCTCCCTCCGCAATCGTTCCCCCAGCGCCAACTCCAACAAACAGTGAGTAATGGGCCGTGGGCTAGTTCCTCCAGGCGAGTCCGGCCGCCATCTTGATGCCGCTCTGCCGATTTCGCCTGCTGTAACAAAACTGCAATTTTAGGGGTGCCCCGATATACCAGGTCGCACCCCGATGGGCAGGAAGGCCTCCGGACTCGTTCCGACGTCCTTTCCTGCTGTTATAACCGCATCCTAGGCAGTTCTCAGGATAATCGGCGGGATCAGGCACGGCTAGCTGCTCACGCCGCCTCCGCCATCGGCGCCCAAACCACGCCCCCCTGCCGCGATTTCCTTTTAATGTCAGACACGCCCCTTTCTTTAGATGCAGCTTGTCTAAAGAAAGGGGCACGGTCTTAATGATGTAAAAGTGCTGCATGGGTGCTAGTAAAAACAAAAATTTGCAATGCAGTAGGTCTCGCATTTGCAAGAGTTTAAGCTATTGCATTGCCAATAGCTTAAACTCTCATAAATGCGAGACCTACTGCATTGCAAATGCTTGTTTTTCCTTGCCCTCTGATAGCTTCCCAGTCCTCCTTGCTTTCACACTCTATACTGCTTACCACACTAGTGTTCTTACCCCACATCATTCTTAGCCCCTACTTACTCCTGTTACTTTTTTAAAATGTTATTTATTTATTTAACCAATCCATCTAGGATCAGTATTGGCTAGGCTGGACGTTACTCAAAGGGGTGACGTATCGGCTTTGCCAAGGCTTATTTTGATAGTGCCTCTGTGGCCCACTGTACTGGGAATCACATGCGTTTCCTCCCTGCAGAGCCACCTGTAGGGATTTTTCACCAGACGCATTTTAGGGCTCCGATTCTCAAATCTTTAGCAAAATCTGCAGTCTGTGGTTGGGATCCCGGGCTGTCCTGCTCTTATGCAGTAGCTGGAGCGGTTCAAGGAGTTACACAGTAAACCCACACATGCGTTTGGCTGCTGTCTGTGCGTGTGAGAGCCAACTGCTAAATCCATATCACTGTGGGCTGAAGCAAGGCAGGGTAAAGTATGTTGCTTCTGATCCCAAGGGGACGGTGGCCACACCACTCAGTTCCTTAGTAAGGGCGGTTGAGGGATCCTTATGTTCTGCCTACTAGTAGCGGGTGAGATTACATGTGTGCTCTGCCATTTAGTCGAGCTTGGCCAGGTTTGTTCTAGCAGAAATCCCATTTGAGATGAGAATGGTTGTCTTGTAAGTGGGATATTTAGGGAAGTCCAGGCTTGACCTCTGGGCATCATTCCTCTACCTTCCTCATGGAGGGAAGGAAGTCTGGAGCAGAAGCAGCCTGTCCCACCTGATCCTGTTGTTCCTGAGGAAGAGCAAATGCTTTCCCTCTCATGCTTGGAGTTACAGGATGTGCTTTTTCGATGCCGTGGCTACAGATCTGGACTGATTTATCTTCTCTGAAGTGTACAGTTGCAGGCACTTATTATGAGCAGGACGATCATGATCCGCCGCCGGAGGGAAAGCATGTGCCCTTTGGGCAACACTTTGAGGTGGTGACACACTTTCAGTTCTTGCTTGAGTGCCAGTAACCTGCACCGGAAGTCACTGGTGCTTTTTTACAAAGAATATGATACTCATACTGCAGATTCCTTGCCCTGCCACGGAATCTTTAATGTCCTGGAATGGAAGGGTTCTTGCCGTTTTTTAATAGTTGCTTAAGTTGGCCGATTTTGAAGAATACTTTCCTCAGATTCTCTGTTGCAAGCATGGCCTCTTCTTCCTCTTTGACTACTAAAGAGCGCTTACTGAATCCCATGGATACAACGGTGGAAGGGGCGCTCAAGCATATTTTCCAGCTTTTGCATCTGCATTGAATGCAGCATATGTCACAGTGCTGAGTCTTCAGTTCTTTTTTGATTGCATCGAGAGGCATGAGCATCCAACTTCTTTGGCATTATGACGCTTCACCCATTTCCGCTATGGCTCATGGGTCCTGCATGGTGGCTGGTAAAAAGCGCTGGAACAGGACATTAGGTCCCGGTTATCCATTTGCCCATTTTGGGTCTTAAGCTGTGTGGCCCTGATATTAATGATCTCACCCATAAGTCTGCCAAGGAGCAGCACTTTCTTCAGCCTTTCTAGGTGGGTCCTAATCACTGCCACTTCTTTGTGCCTGGCAGGGCCCCTCAGGGCATTCTAAAGGGTCACCATCATTTTTTATGGTCGAGCCCAGGGGGCTGCACAGTCTGACAAATCCTGATCCCAGTTGCAGCAGCAGCGGAATCCAAATGCCTGACTATTGCACGCTAGGGTTGGTAGGAGGCTGTGCACAGTTTTTTATGCTTGGCTTACCTTGGTTCAAGACAAATGTATTCTGGACATTGTTAGAAATGGGCATCTATGGAGTTCCTCCTGCCTCCAGAAGAACCCCATATTAGAGTCCCCTCTCTCCTCAAGTCTCCTCCTGAAGAAATTCTCATCTGTTCTCAGCAGGTAAGCCATCTTTCTAGTCTTTTGGGACCAGATGTCTTTGGGTTCTATTCCATCCCCTTTCTGCTAATCAGAATAGATGTGAATGCTCAACCGATCCTACATCTAAAAAGAAAAAAAAGTTTCCCTTTCAAGATGGTTCCCCAGCAATCTTTGAATCCCTTGGTGTCCTGAGTAGACTTTTTGGTCACTGACTCTGGATGTCAGGAATGTTTATATACCCACGCATTGTCAGCAATTTATGCAGTTTGCAGTGAGCTCCCTACCCTTCAGTCTCTCTTCTGCACCTAGAGTCTTCACCAAATGATTGCCTCGAAGGGTGGCTTCTTTACACGTGGAGGAGGTACATGTGTTCCCTTATCTGGATGACTGGTTAATATCTGCTGCTTCTTTCCCTAAGACAGAGACTCACAACCAGAAGGTTTGCAGTTGTCTGATTATGCTGGGGTTTCTACTAAGCATGAAAAAGTCAAATTTGAGTCCGGCTTAAGCATGACAGTTCATTGGGTCCAGTTTTAGAGTGCCATGGGCTATGTGTTTCTTCCACAAGACATGCTTTCATTTCTTCTTCCTTTTTGGACTTTGCATGAGTGCTGCACTGTGCAGCATGCATACAAAGTGGGAAATGCTTTCCCTCATGTCTAGGCATAGTAAGTGTACAAAACCTATGCTAGAGACACAGACACACACACGCTAAGGTGGTGCGTGGCGCACAGTAGCTGTAATCAGCGCCGGGGCAACGGAAAAGGGAGAAGAGAGCCATATCTTTGAAAATATGGTGCTCTCCTGCTCCTTCCCTGTCGCGCAGCACAGCCTTGTGGGAGGCTGCACTGCGTTGTGTGGAGATTTGGTAAATCTCCTCCTTGGTCTGCATGCTTTTTCTCTTAGATGAGGGACTCGCCTAATATAATCATGGAGATGTCTGCCAATAATGAAAAGGGGTTGGTTCAGGTCTTTGAACATTGGCTAGTCTGTAGGCTAAGACTTTCTCATCCATGATTATTAATGTAATGGTCTGTACAACCTCTAGCCAACTGGACGCTCTCCTAGTTTTAAAACAAGGTCTGTCCTCTTTGTAGTTTTGTTAACCTCTCATGTCTCAGAAAAGAATTAGAGTTTAGTAAGGCGCTTAACCAGTTGCCACTCAAACACTTTATAGGACGTTATAATGTGCCTATCAAGGCACTGTCACTAAGACTTCAGGGATTTAATAGTTGCTCTAACTTTTTCTTCTATCAGATAGTCCAGTTCCTCCACAAGTTTGCTGATATATTAGGCAAGGCATTGTTCACAAGATATTGCTGTCCTGCTGCATTAGATCAGAACTCAACAAATAATCTTGAAAATACTTTGGAATTTTTTTTTCATTGATACCACAACAGGGGACTTCTTTGAAGATAGGTTTTAGAGTGCTGCATTTTTAGTGTTATTGCTGGACATTTATCAGCATTATAGTCTATCTCATAAAAGAACAAGTTACTTACCTTCGGTAACGATATATCTTTAAAGAAACATAGGTGGGGCGTGGCCAAGATGGCGGTGGGATAGGACGTGTTTTATGCAGCTCCTGCCCGCCGCCTCCTTAACCAGCACAG
Organism: Lissotriton vulgaris; assembly: GCF_964263255.1. NCBI lineage: Eukaryota > Metazoa > Chordata > Amphibia > Caudata > Salamandridae > Lissotriton > Lissotriton vulgaris. The sequence continues at coordinate 15,599 of NW_028243461.1, read as the reverse complement.
CACGGCCCTTGCGGGCAAAAATAGCTTGGGACCTGGCTAAGACCTCTCAGGGGTCGCTCCGGAGCAGTTTGTGCCCGAAGACCTGACAAGGTGATCGGCGACCCCGAGCTTCGGCAGGGAAGAGCTCTGGCCTCCCGAGTCTGAGAGGCCTGACCACGCGACGCACTAGGCGCAGACCGCTGGGGCTGGCGCCCTCCCCCCGGTAAGCGACAGCGCACACCACCTGCTCGGCATCTTCCCTGGTCGCTGTAGGGTTCAATAGGTCGCCTACCACTCCACCAACCAGCGGGTAACCCCAGGAGCATCACGGTAAATGCTGTTTCTTTAAGGGAGTGCACTTTTCAAAAGTTCCGAAGTATAAATGCAAAGTTGCAGTCCAACTCTGGACACCGGTGTTTCAGGATTATTGTCCATCATCAGCAGAGTGTAGGTAGATTTTCAGGGATTTGCTGTGCAGTCAGCCAAAGTGTCATCAGGTTCGGTACCTCTCAGGGCGCGTGGGTGCGTAACCTGAGCTCGTCAGCTCAAAGGCTCGAGGGAGCCATATTTAAGTAGGGTTCAATAGGTTGCACACCACTCCACCAACCAGCGGGTAACCCCAGGAGCATCACGGTAAATGCAGTTTCTTTAAGCGAGTGTGCTTTTCAAAAGTTCCGAAGTATAAATGCAAAGTTGCAGGCCAACTCTGGACACCGGTGTTTCAGGATTATTGTCCATCATCAGCAGAGTGTAGGTAGATTTTCAGGGGTTTGCTGTGCAGGCTGCCAAAGTGTCATCAGGTTCAGTACACGCTACAAAGACTGCATCTACCGTGATGCTCCTGGAGTTCACCCGCTGGTGGGTGGAGTCGGAGTGCAACCCTATACTTTCAGTTAAATTGGCTCCCTCGAGCTATGAGCTGACGAGCTCGGATCACGCACCCTCGCGCCTTGCGAGGTATCAACCTGAGAACACTTGGCAGCCTGCACAGCAACCCCTGAATATCCTACACTCTGCTGATGAGGAACAATAATTCCGAAACACCGGTGTCCAGAGTTGGTGCTGCAACCTTGCTAAAACACACGAATCTTCGAAATAGCGCACACGCTACAAAGACTGCATCTACCTTGATGCTCCTGGGGTTCACCCGCTGGTGGGTGGAGTCGGAGTGCGACCCTAGACTTTCAGTTCCCTGGCCGCTGTGACCGCCTCTGAGGGGGATATCCCACGACGGGCCCAGAGCGCGACCCCGGGAGACACCGGCCCTGGAGCTGAGGAGGTGCAGCCTTCAACCGGAGACCTGCTGGGTACACCGCGACGGACATTGGCCGCGCTCGCTGCTGGGTGCGGGTAGAGTGCTGCCTGCGGCCTGGCCCTGTGCCTCGGGCCGTGCAGATCCCCGGCCTGCGGTGTGCGGCCCGACCGGCGCAGCAGGAGCAGACGCGGCAGAGAGACAGGTGAGGCCGCGGCGCCCTTGGGGTGGGCCTGAATCACGGCGGCTCACATGCCCCCCCCGCCGTGACCCTCGTTCCTGGTGCACCGGGGGGCCGGGTGTGGAGCCATACCTGAGCGGACTGCTGGTGAAAAAGGAGCGGACGCCCTGGGGGCCTGGAAACAGCAATGAGCCCACAAACCAGTTGGCCTAGCGGCCTGAGCTTGCGCTTCACCCACGGGGTCGCTGAGGGGCCAACATCAACAGTACTGTTTATGCGTTGACACCATACAGGCTGCGTTTGAGACTGTGGCTGGAGCCCGCACCGCCCTCATGGCTCCTCAGCGGATGATATCCAGGGGGGACTTTGGGACACCATAGAGGACTTACCCAGACACGCAGAGGGGCCTGCCGACTGTTGACGCCAGAGCCACCGTCGCCCTGGATGTGCTGACCTCTGGGGTCACGCCGACCAACTGGAGGACCGTGGTGGGACGCACCAGGAGGGTCCAGCGCAGATTGTGTCCGAGAGGCCTACGGAGCCAGTGGAACATTTCGCTTAAGCCTCATTTGCTCCACAACGGGGAGTCTTTGCTCGGCCGGATTGGGAGATATACTCGCACCTTGCCTGGGTCGCACGTACTGTCGTGACCCAGGGGCTCCCATGTACCTGTCCCTGCTTGACTGGTGCCTCCTGAGACAGCGGCAACCCCCCCCCCCCTTCTGGTTGGACACCAGCTTCTGGATCCTGCTCTACGGGCGCTGGTAGAGGGCAGGATAGCATGTCCAGATTCAGAAGCAACAAGCCGAAACCTCTGAAGGACATCTTTGGCCACCCACAATCGGCCCCCAACATAGCTGCTGCGGCGCCGGTAGCTGACACGACGAAGCAACAATCGCCCCCGTAGACTAACCCATCACGAAGGCCTTCTTAGAGTCGCTTTTCCCCACTCTTAGGGAAGACATTCAGTCGGTTAAAGCAAAATTTGCCACAGAACTTAAAGGGATACGCCGGGATGTCGACGACATCGGGGAGCGGGTGGCCGCGCTCAAGGAGAAAGGCGACTCCACAGTCACAGACTTGACGACGCTCCAACAAGAAGTCTTCAGACTGCAAGTTCATATTGTGGACCTGCAAATGCACTTAGAGGACATCGAAAACCGATCCCGCAGACATAACATTAGAATCCGGGGGGTGAAAATTACTGATGAAACTCGAGACCTGTTTGCCTTCACTACTGGCCTCGTCCGGCACATCCTTGGGGACTCCCATGAAGCGGACATTGTTTTAGACAGGGCGCACTGAGTGGGTCCACCTCGCGGCCCCAACGCTCCACCGGCAGATATCCTGGTGTGTGTACAAGACTTTAAGACCAAGGAATCTGTCCTCTCCAGGGCAAGAACTCTCCATCCTATTTCATTCCAGGGACACTCCCCGGTCCTATACCAGGATCTGGCACTGACCACTCTTCAGAGACGTCAACAGTTTTGCCCAGTGACTGACCACCTGCGGCAACGGGGGGATCACATACTCTCGGGGACACCCGTTCCGCCTCATCTTTCGGTACGATGGCTAACTTCACCAACTCCGCTCTTTGATGGACACATGTCGTCTACTGGGCCTGACCCCACCAAGCGAGGAAGAGGAGGCCAATGGTTCGGGGTCGGGCCGGAGACTTCCCCATCGGGCTGCCAAGGACAACGCAGAAGACGGCACCCTCGGAGGCCTCCCGCCCTGGAAATCGCCAAGGGCCAGTAGGACGCTTTGGCCGCAGCCACAGAGGCCCTTGCAGGGGGAGACTCTGAGAATAAGTGAGGGATTTGGGGCCTATCCTCTCTTCTGAACCCGTACTCTGCATCTGTGCTGGTCTGAGTGGGGGGCGGGGGTGAGTACCTCTTCCCATAGGCCACGTTATGGACCCCAAACAACTGTCTTACCATTTGTCTAGGGACGACAGACTTTTTCCACAATCAGTTCTTGCTCAAGATGTTCCTGGGCAAAGGAGGGTTGGGCACTTTCCCTTGTTGGGAACAGGTTTAGGGGATTTTCTAGTTAAGGGGTTTTTTCTTTCTTTTTCTTTGCCTTTTGTTGGGTGGGTCTCCCCTCGTCCACATTTCCCTGTCATTCACCAGAATACATGATCTCAGAGGACATCACTGCAGCTTCCCCCCACAACCCCGCACACTAGCTGCTTGGCATCTGTTTTAGCTCCACCTAATCTCGCACTATAGGAGCCGTCCGGTCCACTTAAGGTACTGACCCTCAATGTCCGGGGCCTGAATGCCGGGCTGTCCTTAACTACCCGGAACACTCAAAAGCCGATATCTGCCTCCTTCAGGAGACCCACTTATTGCACAAACACCACCATAGGATGAAATCCCGAGCCTTCCCCATACAGCTGTTCTCCTCCCACTCCACTAAGATTGCAGGGGTAGCGATCCTAGTTTCCAGCTCTTTCCGCGGCACAGTTCTCCAGCTGGAGGCTGAGATCAAGGGCCGCCTACTCACATACCAATTCCAAGTGGCCGGAATGTCCCTCATAATAGGCTTAGTATACGCTTCCCAATGACGGCCAGGACAAATTCTTGCACAACCCGCTTACTGAAGCCTCTGCCAACTCCGAAAGGCACTTGCTCCTAGGGGGAGATCTGAACCTTGTCTTTGACAACCTCACCGACCGTTCTTGCCAGCGCACTAGTCAAGTAGGGGCCCTCTCACTGTCCGGTTTGGCACGTATCCAGGACCTGGGCCTGGTTGATGTATGGCGACACTTTCACCCCCATAGCCGGTCCTTTACTTATTACTCAGGAGCCCACAAGACCTACGCCAGACTAGACTACTTTCTGTGCTCCACCCCGTTGCTGGTACTAGCCACTGATGCTGACATTCTCGCCACGTATCTGTCTGACTACTCCCCAGTCACGGCCTCTTTCTCACTACCTTACACGCAGCCACCACAGCAGCACTGGCATCTCCGTGACTCGCTTTTACACCAGGCTTCCATTACTGACCAAATTAAAACCTCCATTTCGAACTTCTTGGCCCTTAATGCTAACCCAGAGACCTCACTGGCGACGCAATCAGGGCCGTTTCTACCATTAGGCAGGATTAGGCGGCTGCCTAGGGCGGCAAAAGGGTGAGGGCGGCAAAAACATGACTTTGGGAATCCCCAGTACATTCAGCAAGTGGTTTAAATCTACAGTTCAAGAAAAAAACGTGCAATCTTGTCAAAATTACTTTGTTAATTACCCGAGATACCCTGGCAACAGAATACCATCACAGATTAAACATGACCCCATCACCTATGTGTTCCTGCAGGCATTAACATTTCCCAACTTCAGAACGTGGTAATTTCTGTCAAACCGGCAGATTGCACAACTGTATTACTTGAAATCATTATAAACTGAAACTGGTATTAATAGGGCCAGCATAGAAACAAGCACTGGCGTTGCTAATAGGTCTCGCAGTAGGAAAGTTGGAGCTATTACAATTGCAAATAACAATGCCTTTTATTTTTGTTTTCATTTTAAAAACATAAAGGGCTTTGTCATTTACAAAACCAATAGCTCCAACTTTCCTATTGCGAGACCTATTGGCAACGCCAGTGCTTGTTAATCATTGCAGCCTTGAAAAAGTTGAGTTTAGATGAAACAGGTACCGGCTGCAGATGTTGTACAAATTCAGAATCAAGATCTGTGTGAAAATTTTGGACAATTTGGAAATAAACTAATGGAGCTTATGAGCCAATTTTGTTACAACTCTTCATGTAACCACATAGACTACACTTTGTGTTCGCTTCGGTATCATTTGTTTTGTGTTGTTGGATTGTGAACTTTCTAGTTCATGATCAGCTTACACCCTATTGGTAGCAGGCTGCAGGATACCATGTGTGCACAGTTACTTTGTTACTGACTGTTTGTTGGAATTTGTTACTTGACCCCAAAGTTGGTTTGTTTGGGATGTGCGATTGTTTAACCATGGGTGCCTACGTTTTTGCATCTGGTTTCTGATATAGGAGGTTTTGAACATCTAGGGAACTTCAGTTGCTATTATTTATTTGATTCAGTTGGGATTTTTTAAACAAGTGCCATTTCCCCTGTTCTATTACACATTATGATAAATAACTCGGGCAGTTCTTCATGAACAATGATGTACTTTACTTCCAGGAGGCAGCGCAGACACCCAACCGGCAGGGCCAGGCAACCTGACAACTGCCAATTGTCGTTAGATGGAACATAGAGCACGAGAGCATGGAACGCAAGCGATGTCCCATACCACGAGCCCGGAGGCCAGCTACCACTAAGAGACATAAAACATAACACACATATATAGTCAGATATCCAGAAATGCCTAGGGCACATGATGATCTGTGAGAAACTTTTTATAACTGATCAAAGCAATTCCAAACGGGATAGCTTGCATGCATAGTGTAAAAACGTAATCAAAATCATTCTAGACAAACCATTTTTCACTCCAATTACAAGGCCATTTATCAAAAAGAATTATAATACATTTTGGTCGTATTTGAAACTCAGTTTTCAAACATAGATTTCGCATCAAATTGTGATTGTTAGATATGAATATTGGCTAGGCGTGGCAACAAATTTTGGATTAGAGCTTCAGAGTAGCAGTATGACTATAAAACAGCACGGAGCACTTTGGAATCACTCAGGGAAAGTACTGCAACCCTTGTAATGTTCTGGTTCACCAAAGCGACAGGTGTCTCCTTGTAACCCGGAATGTGTAGCTCTCTAAAAGCTCACGCTGTGCCACTGCACTCTCCTGAACAAATGAGCAGTCAAAGGGGAGAACAGATTGTCCTTCCTCTCGTCAATGCGGAAGGTCAGCAAAGAGTACGGCAGGTCAGAGGAACAAAAAGGTACAAACAAATGCGCTTCGTGGACAAATGAACACACTTGTTTGCGGTCGGCTGCGCCGGGCGAATGCTAAACAATTGTATTAGGGAGACAAAAAAAAATATGGTGTCCTTGTGACACCCCCTACAATAAGTTATTTAAGCCTTGTGAGCGCCGCTGTCTGGCGCCCTCCCTCTCTAGCACTTCGCTACACATTAATGAAAACAAAGAGGGACTCCTGCATTGTAAGCATGCGCCGGGGTTAAGCACGTGACCCCGAAGTATGGCGCGCTTCTGCTGCACGGAAAGCGTCCTCCTAATATAAACAAGAATTACTGCTGTTGGAGAAAGGGGAGACAATTAAAAACAACCTAGGACGCTTGTTGTACAGCTGTTACCGTTGCGGCTCCAAATGACCTCGGAAGACGGTGCTTGCTTGTTTTTTTTGGCCGAGGCATTTCGCTAAGCCGAACTGACATTTTACTTATTGCGTTCGATACTCCGTTTCAAGCGGGGAGCAGGCTTTCTCATTTTTAGAGTGCAGGGTTAGTGGAAAGTGGGAGCGGTGGTTTTGGGGCAGGGGTTGGAGAAGTGGTGTGGTGTGCGAGGAGAGCGAAAGTGGGGTAGCTAGGAATGGTAGGAGAGGGGGTCGGGTGGCGAGATGTATCGAGCGCCAAGAAGCAGTGGTTAGGAGAGGTGGTGGAAAAAGAGCGAAACAGAAGCCATGTGACGGAGCTGGGTTGTGTTGTTGGGACAGGCAAGCCATGTGACGGAGCTGGGTTGTGTTGTTGGGACAGGCTCGGCAGTGCGGCAAGGCTGTGATTGCGTGGAGAGAGAGGGGAGGTGCTGGTGTGGGAGGGGGGAGGTGCTGGTGTGGGAGGAGTGCTGCTAGGGAAAGGCTGTGATTGCGTGGAGAGAGAGAGGGGAGGTGCTGGTGTGGGAGGTGCTGGTGTGGGAGAGGGCAAGGCTGTGTTTGCGGGGAGAGAGAGGGGAGGTGCTGGTGTGGGATGGGGGAGTTGCTGGTGTGGGAGGAGTGCTGATAGGGGAGGTGAAGCCTGATGCCGGATGGGGGCGGGAGAGCCTGGGAATGCGAGAGGCTGAGCTTGGGAGAGGCTGGGCTTGCATGCGATGCGCGTGCATGTACACGTGAACTGCATGAAAACCGCGGGGCTGAAAGCCCTTAGTTTGACGATGTTTTCGCCACTTGAATTCTCGCTCCGCTCGATGCGCTTGCGCACATCGATAGGTCGCTGCATGAAAACCGCGGGGCTGAAAGCCCTTAGTTTGACAATGTTTTCGCCACTTGAATTCTCGCTCCGCTCGATGCGCTTGCGCACATCGATAGGTCGCGAGACCTAAAAACCATGCAAGTATATAACTGCTGTAGTTAATCGATGCAGTTCTCTTGTTTTGTCTGCTTCCTGAGCACTTTGATTGCCTGTTTTATGTACATAGGATACAGTGATATCAGTTGAATATTTCTAGAAAAAACATAGCCAGCTATTTAATTATTCAGATATATTTATGAGGTTAAATATAGATGAACATTTCTTTCAGCCTGCAGGTGTTGGTAAATTTGTCGATACAGTCAGAGTGGGTTTGAGTATAAATGGAGAGTCAGAGCTGGATGTGGAAATAAGGACTGGATCGACAGCATCAAATCACCAACTACTCTATAATATATGCGCACTGCTTAAAAACACGTGACGTGTATCTTTAGGTGCAATCCAATAAAGCAAGCTCTCAATTTAATTCATGATGGCGGTGTTGAAAGGGCAGCAATATCGTTCTGAAAAAGTACAGGTCTTAAGAACCGCTGTGAGGGACAAACAGCATACATTTATTTTTATATCTGTTTAATTCATAAGTGAGGGTGCCTTTTGAACATGCAGAACTTGATATTTAGCAGTTTATGTCAGTCGCTGAGGAAAATATGGACTATTTAGCACGTACTATACAGAAGTTCTTGGGAGCTGGAGATGGGCTGGAAATAGTAGTAACTTTCGAACTCATTATTTCAAGTTTCCTTCGACCTGTCCTTTCCCTGTCACCTCCCTTGTATCAGGCCCTTGGTACTAACTCTGAGCTTTAATAGCTAGCCGAGTCAGTGGTACCTTCAGGCACCCCTGACTTGGGTAGTAGCCAGCCAATCCCGAGGCACAGAGGACCTCCCAGTGGACTTGACAGTAACAGGAATTGCAAGCTCCTTTCAAATGAACACTACTAATGCCGCCCCAAGAATCTTGTTTACTGTCTATAGGTTCCAGCCATTGTACTTACCTTAGCCCCTCTATAGCCAATAAGAAACTGCTGAGGGGTGAAGAGTTGTACAAGAGATCAACCCTGTGATGCTATTGGGGTTACAGGGTGTGTGATGTTCTCCTGGTCTTTTTTTGAATCTAGATAAGGTAGACCTGGCATTTTCTGTTGAAAATGCTTCCATAATTCACATTCTAAAAAATATATATTATCAATCTAAAAATAAAAACGAAAATAAACAACAGCGAGTATATTAAATGCACACGCCTGTGAGAAAATTTCAGACTCTGGCATAATTCTGAGTAAAAATTTGCTTTTACAAGTTTTTACATTTGATACATTTGTAAGTGTATAATAAAAGTGAACACAAATCGCTTAAATACCAAACTGGGTCAATTATTCCCTTTCATCTAGAGAAAGAGAAAAAAACATGTCTTTGAAACCTTTCCCTTATAATCTCATTAAGGTAGACTGAAAGGCGTGCGTGGAAGTGACAATCTGTATTCCGAATCGTTGTACCTTTGTGGACGTTTAGGCCTCGATGTGCAAATACTAAAAGGAACGTGTTTTCTGCACTGTCTTCATAAAGACAATTTCCTCAGGTAACAATTTATCACTCTCCACAGGTACTAATAATGCCTTTAAAAAGTATATTTATTTAATCAAAGCCAAGACATCATTAAAGAAAAAGTTTATGAATTAAATGTTTGAATTATTCTCATCCGCTGGAAACCGCTGGAAACAAATCTGGGTTTCAAACCAATTGATCAAATAGCCCAAAATGCCCATACAGATTGAGGCCAGACATATTCAAAACATATTCAAAACATACATAGTTCTGTTCTAATAGGAGCCGTCCAGTCTGAACTAATAGGTCCGATCCCACCTATATGAGAGCACAAGTAACCCCGCACTGGTGTCGTCCTTAAAGGGCCTCCTTCCTCAGTGAGAAGCAGCTTAAGTCATACTGCAACCTGAGCACCAGTTCTAGGTCTGGGAATACCCATCATACTTAAAACATCTCACAGGGAAAAATAAAAAAGGCACAGGTGGGATCTTTCTATTAAATTCAGCCACTGGTAATTAAATGGTGCATCATCCAAATTCATCCTTTTCTTCACCCACTAAGCCACTCCAGCCATTTGCAATTCAATCTTGGGTGAGAGGGGTCAGAAAATTTATGAGGACTGGCAATGCAGAGTCTGGGTGAGAGTCAGAGCACAAGCTGAGCCATCCATCAGCCTGTCCAGTTTTCAGTGTTTATTTTGTTGTGAATTTCAGTGGTATTTAATGTTTGATGTGTCTTCTATCTAGCCTGGATGACAGGGGGATAGAGTGATGGTAGTAAAAGGGAGGGGGCGGCATTTCTCAGTTCTCGCCTAGGGCGGCAAAAGACCTAGAAACGGCCCTGGACGCAATGGACAACCCTTAAGACCGTCTTGCGGGGCGAATTCATAGCCATCTCCTCTGCCATTAATAGAGAACGCGGCCTGAAGCGGGCGGAGCTTACACAACAAGTGGCGGAGTTGGAACAGATGCACCAGCGCACCGGCGCAGCCAGGGCCTGGCACCAACTCTGCACAGAATGGAAACAACTCGCGGCGCTCAACCAAGAAAAGGCGAAGTACGCTGCCGTCCGTTTACGCCACTCCTACTACACCGTAGGTGATAGATGCGGCTGTCTCTTAGCTCATAAGTTGCGAGAAGTGAGACTGTGCCAAGTGGTACAAGCCGTCCGTTCATCCGGAGGTGATCTCACCTCCGACGACGTAGCCATAGCGGAAACCTTCCGAGATTTCTACGCTAAGCTGTACTCGGGCGACCCCCCTGGACAGGTTGCACAGTCTGGAATACCTGGACGGCGCGCAGCTTCTCCCTCTGAACCCAGCTCAGTCTGCCCAACTAGATAGAGCAATAGGGCTAGAAGAGGTTATTGCGGCCATCTCATGCCTCCAACTCGGGAAGTCCCCTGGCCCGGACGGCTACTGCGCAGCCTTTTATAAGGCCTATTGCAATCAACTGGCCCCCCTGCTACGTGACCTTTTTAACACATTTACCCAGCCTGGTGCGATCCCGGAGGAAATGCTGGAGGCGTCCATCATAGTTATCCCGAAGCCGGGGAAAGACCGCACTAGCTGCAGTTCGTATAGGCAGATTTCCCTCTTAAACATTGACATCAAGCTATCTACGAGTATCCTCGCGACGCGATTAGCTCCTTATATGCCCCAACTGGTGGAGCCGGACCAGGCAGGCTTTATTCCCCAGCGTCAAACAAGTGACAACACAAAGAGAGTATTACACCTCATAGAAACAGCGTCCCGCGTTCAAGGAGACTGTATGTTGTTGGCCATTGACGCTGTAAAAGCCTTTGATAGGGTCCACTGGCCCTACTTAGAACAAGTCCTGCAACGGTTCGGCTTCGGAGATATCCTATGCACCCGCCTTCTCAACTGTTATCGCCTGCCCCGGGCCACAGTGCGGGTAAACAGCCAGACATCCTCCCGCTTCATCATTGGTAGAGGCACTCAGCAGGGGTGCCCCCTCTCCCAAATTCTCGTCGCACTCTATATGGAGCCGCTGGCACGGAGAGTTATATATAGAAACAAAATGGTCCCTGACACAATTCAAACTCACATTTAATGTAAATCTCGTTATTTGAAGTAAACAGAATATAAATCTGAAAAAGGAGATATATTATTTGCAAACAACAATGCTAAGACAGCAAACCCAACACAAGTAATACAAAAAGCCACTTAATACTCAGTCTCTTCTTAGTAGAATAGCAAATTTATTTACATATTGATAAAATAGAGAAAAGGGAAAACTGCAACCTGCAGTAAGAGAAGGGGGTGCACAAGTGAATTGAAAGGAAAAAATAGACTGAAAGACACAGTTAAGATATTTATGTACAACTAAAATTTCAATCTTTCAGTTGGACAACCAAAATACAGGCCTACCCATACATTAATATCTGTACAGTTTGATCATACAAGGAGGGGACAGGGACAGGGACAATTCGATGGTATAGGCCTAAAAAATGAAGGGGACGTTGTAGTCGATGTTTCTACCCTGGCGCAAAAAGGGGGAAATTCACAACCTCTGCTGCGGGTCTTCTTCAGGACTGGGTTCAAGGGGGGGTGGGGAGGAAGGAAAGGAAACCGAAGGTAAGGTGTAAGGCTCACGTCAATGCGTCTAAACGGGCCACGTACTGATGACTTGTAGGTGGGATTCAAAATTGAATAGATGATGGGGAGCATTATTAATTAGAGATTCCAAAAATTCCCAAAAGTATCATTCCCCGTATTTTCAAGGGTGGTCTGGTTGCTCGCTCACCCACGCAGTTGTGATGGGACTTGAATCCGATCAAAAGAAGTCCCAATGGAAGGGGTCCTGGATAGTTATTCAAGGGGCAGAAAATGGGGTTCAGAGGACAACGGGCTTAAGCGGCGTTTGGTCGATGTGTCCAAAGCTTGGGGGTGTGTCCGAAGGTACACGCTAACGAAGCAGTATCAGTGGGAGGGAGGGTCAGCTGGGAGGCGGGAGCGGGGTGGAGACCAGGGCAGGGAGGCTCAAACAACAACAAACAAGATGGCTGCAAGCCAATAGTGAAACCGGACTGGGGCACGCTAGTCAAATGCACGAGGCAAATGGCAGTGGCGTCGGCACAAACAGGCAAATGAAATCAGCAGGCAGCACAATTAAAACTAGCGCACCTTGGCAATAAGCGCTGCTATCAGGTATGCCTTAGCGAAAAGCAAATAATTACGCAGGCTATCAAATCCGATCCGATAATTATGCAGGCAATCGATTTACATTCAATTAATTGTGCAGGCTCAAGCAGTGCAGTGCGAGATCGCTACTGTACCAGGTGAAGGCGTGGAGCAGCTTGTGGAGCGACCGCTTCTGCTGGGAGCAGGACGGTCACAGCGCAACTACGGCGGAGCGTGGTGATCAGTATCAGTGGGAGGGAGGGTCAGCTGGGAGGCGGGAGCGGGGTGGAGACCAGGGCAGGGAGGCTCAAACAACAACAAACAAGATGGCTGCAAGCCAATAGTGAAACCGGACTGGGGCACCAGTACCAGTGGGGTAGCCTGGTTGGGCCTGTTTTTTTTTTAGATATGTGCTTGTCTTGTGGAACCACAGGGCGTAGAACCGGAGGGTGTCCCTGCAGTGCGGGCCAGCGTCCGTGTTCTATCGCCCAAAGCAGGGAAGTCCATCACAGTGGTGATTGGTCTGCCTTGCGTTTTGGCTGGAAGGGGGTAGTGTTGGACTTGGCCCTTCTGGCAGGTTCACCCCTGAACTTTTTGCCTGGTATTATTTAATAATTATAGTGATTTCTGGTCTTTGACTGTGGCGCAGTGTAAAGTACATGCGCTCCCTGAGTGCGTGTGTGAGATTGGTCTGCCCTCCCATAGGAATGCATGGGGAATATGTGTGTCCCTGGTAGTTCCTGATGCGTGGGGAGTGAGGATGCGAGTTTGGTATGTGCGGACTCGTGTGATTAAATGCTGCTCAATGATATATGCGGCGTGATTGTGTCTAGTGTGGAACTGCCACTTCTAGAAGTTGGCATGTTTGTGTAATTTGTGTCTGGCGTGTGATTGGCTGGAGCAGGCTGGTGAGCCTGGCTCCAGGAGTCAGGATGGGTCTGCCCCGGTGGTGAGTGTTGAGATTAGCATGCTGATGTGAGGGAGGAGTGCACCTGGGACCTGAATAGGGTTGGGCTTTCCCCTCACAATGCTGGCTCCAACCCCTGTGGTGTGTCTGATGTCCCTGACCGATCCTGTGAATAGAGAGAGGGGCTGAGCAAAAACAAAGTGCTCAGGAACCAGTTGTATCTGGTTCGCCCCTGCCTGCACCTTTGGACAAAGGAATTGTGTGTACAAAAAGAGGCTGTGACCTCTTGTAAAATGTTCTTGTTTTTGACTGGAATCTACCAGGGGCGTGCTGCTGCTAGGGCTCAGGGGAATGCTTGCCTCCCTGGGCCCTGCCCAGCCCCTAGATAGCCTGGAGGCCTGGTGGACTGTTCTCTTCTTGAATCCTTTCCAGAGGGGGCTGCTGCTGGGCGCCAGAAGGACCGCCACTGGGGATTGCCACCCTGCCTAGGAGAACCCTGTGCGCTGACTCTGGGTCCAGCCTTGCAACCCCCCCCCCCACCTCCTGAAGGACTTATTGCTGGACCTTGCCTCTAGCGCTTGGGAGCGCTTTATTTTGCTTCTAGCGCCTGGGAGCGCTTTATTTTGCCCTAGCGCTTGGGAGTGCTTTCTGTTCGTAGCCGGTGCCCACCCTCCATTTTCCCGCAAGATCAGCTGTGGAAAATCCCCTGGCAGGTGCCCACCCCGCCAGGGACCTTGCCGCTATTTTTATTATTTAAGTACACGGGAGCCTACCCCGGAACGAGCCCGAGATTGTCTCCGCCGCCGCCCGGCCCGCAGCAAGAAGTCAGGCAGGCCGGGGGCGGGACAACAGGAAGTCAACGTACTTCCCCCAGGGCTCCCAGGAGGAGGGAGAGCCCCGTAGTGCAGGAGCAGAGATGCGGCCACCAGCGAGGCTCCCGTCTGGAAGGGAGAGCCCCGCCCGCGGCCAGTGAAGAGACACGCTGCTGTCTTCCCAACCATAGACGTCGCCGACAGAGCCCCGAGCAAGGCCGGGAGAGTCCCGCAGCCCAGGAGGAGGAGCCCCGCCACAGGTCCGGGTGAGTGGGGGCCCGAGGTGTTCAGAAGGGGAGAGAGGGGGGCGTCTGGGCACATTGCCGGTGCCCCCCCAAGCCTCCCCGCCCCCCCCCCCACAGTGGGGCTGCCTCAGTCCTGGGCAGTGTGGCAGCAGAAGAGCCCACGGGGCCAGTCTGTGATCAAGAGCCCTGAAAGGGCTGCTGGGGCCTATTTGTTTTACGAGCCTGAGAGGCTCAGGGGCATATTTGTTGTACGAGCCTGAGAGGCTCCAAAAGGCGGCATTTTCGTTGTTCGAGCCTGCGAGGCTCTGGGGGCAGTTATTAGATTTCGAGTCCCCAGGAGGGGGACTCCAACGGTGGGGCCATTTTGTGTTTAGAGCCCACGAGGGATCAGGGGGCACATCTGTATTTCAGATCCCCGAGGCTCCCAGCCCACATTGTTGGTTGAGCCCACAGGAGAGCCAGGAGGCACGCTGGTGCCAGGCTCGAGTTCCCAGCTGCCCAGAACTTAGTGGGCAGCTGCTCCGTTTAGGCCCCTAACATTGGGACACAGGGCATCCTAGCCCCCTGAGAGATCAGTTGGCCTGGGGATAGCCACAGGTTGTGGCTTACGTAATTTCTGCGAATTATTCTGTGCTGCACCTCTGAATGTGTTTTGATGCGTCACGTGCCTTGTTCTTACACTGCTGAATGTATGTTTATGCATCATGTGTTTTCCTTCCCTACACCTCTGAATGTTGTGATGCATCATGTGTTATGTGTTCTTGCCTATACCCCTAAATGTATGGTGATACTTAGGTGGTTGTTCTTTCTAGTACAGGTGTGCTAGTGAAGCCCAGGTTCCCTGCGTAATATTCTCCTAAGGTGGTTAGGGTTGCGTAGGTGGTACTTACCTGGTACCAGTGATTACTGGTTGTGTGTTACAGTTGCTATTTTGTGCTACAGTGATTTTATATTCTATGTTCTAAGTGCTAATTCTAACAAGTATTTCTAGTTCTAAAAGTGCATATTCCTGACAGTGGTCCATGTGGCCCTGTCCTGTACCTATATCCCCTGTAAATTCTGCCCGTGCCTGTTGGCACATTGTAAAGTGTGTGTTTTTATCTAATGTGTTTGGTGTAATACAAAGGCTATTTTTATACATAACCTTGTGTGGAGTTTCCTTTGTGGTGGGCCTTGGGTGTTGTTGCTGGGGGTGCGTGCGCAAACACTTAACTTACATAGCCTCCGAGTTTAGCCTTACTGCTCGTGTCACATTATCAAGGGGGTGAGCAGGGGTTATCTTGGCGTGTAACTCCCTTGCCCTGACTTAGAGTGGTGGTTTCTGACTGACTTTGGCGCAAGCCTTGGCCAGCCAGAGATCCCATTTCTAACATTTCCCTTTACATGTGTTCCACCCAG